>NC_022035.1:3902147-3904920 GCF_000317375.1 Microtus ochrogaster | reverse complement strand
GAGAGAGAGAGAGAGAGAGAGAGAGAGAGAGAGAGAGAGAGTTCCTCTTGCTTGGCTCCTCTCCAGCCTTTCTCTCTGCCTCCCCTTCATCCTCTCTCCACTTGGTTCTTTTCTGTGCCCTTAACTTCCTCTAAAAGAGAACTCAGGGTGGATATGGGAGTAGGGAAGTATATATCTTAATTAAGGGAGCCATTTTAGGATCAGCGAGAGACTTGACTCTAGAGGTGTTCCCAGGTGTCCATGGAGATGTCCCCAACTAGATCCTTGGGCAGCTGAGGAGAGGGAGCCTGAAATGGCCCTATTCTATAGCCATACAAAGGAATATCTTGCATATCACCATAGAACCTTCATCTGGTGATGGATGGAGATAGAGACAGAGACTCACATTGGAACACTGGACTGAGCTCCTAAGGTCCAAATGAGGTGCTGAAGAAGGGAGAACATGAGCAAGGAAGTTAGGACCGCAACGGGTGCGCCCACCCACGGAGACAGTGGGGCTGAGCTATTGGGAGCTCACCAAGGCCAGCTGGATGATGGAGCAAGCGATCAAACTGGACTCCTTGAACGTGGCTGACAAGGAGGGCTGACTGAGCAGCCAAGGACAATGGCACTGGGTTTTGATCCTACTGCATGTAATGACTTTGTGGGAGCCTAGTCTGTTTGGATGCTCACCTTTCTAGTCCTGAATGGAGGGGGGAGGACCTTGGACCTCCCACAGGGCAGGGAACCCTGACTGCTCTTTGGACTGGAGAGGGAGGGGAAGGGGGATGGGGGGAGCGGGAGGGAAATGGGAGGAGGTGGAAATTTTTAATTAAATAAAAAAAAAGAGAGAGAGAACTCCATCTGCTAACGTGAAACACCCTGAAGTAGATAGCAGACAGTGTATGACTCCATTGTGGCCCCTAGCCACAAACACCTAAGAAACATTTGAAATGGGATTTGCTTCAATTGAGATTTCAGTAAGGACAAAAATACACATTGAGCTTAACAAATTTTTAAAGAGAATGCGAATTATCTGTAAGAATTAGTAGTACGAGTTATGTATTGAAATGGTAATATTTTAGACAAAAGGCATTAACTAGCTAAACTTTGATGGAGAAATTGATTTAATTTAATTTTATCTGTATTTTAAAAATATGACTGCTGGAATATTTTAAGTAGCATACTGACAAGTCCTTTCTTCTTCTTCTTTTGGTTTTTTTGAGACAGGGTTTCTCTGTAGCTTTGGAGCCTGTCTTGGAACTAGCTCTTATAGACCAGGCTGGTCTCAAATTCACAGAGATTTGCTTGACTCTGGCCCCCAAGTGCTGAGATTAAAGGTGTGTGCTACAACCGCCTGGCTAACAGGCATTTCTATAGGATACCATTGGTCTTGAAGTTAAGGATTGACTTTTCAAACCCAAAATAATGAGGAAAAAACAAAATAAAATAAGACTAATATTCTAAGTGTTGTTGAACATAATCTGCTTGAGCACCCAGAAAATCCTCGTTTCTTCCTAGGAAGAAACTCCCAATGATGCCTGAGAGTTTGCGCTCCTTCGGGAACTGAGGAGCCGTCATCTTGAGTGACATACATCTAGGATGCTGCATGATCATAATTTAAAAAATTCTTTATCTAAAAAAGAAGAAATCCTATGGTTGCATTCTAAGCTAAATAGATTGCTTCCATCGGTGAAATGCTTCCTTTAAGACACTCAGGGAGGGTGATGTTTCTCTCTACCTACCACTGCATCCCCATCCCCCACTGCCCTCTCCCTCCACTGCACCATCCCCATGTCCCATCGCAGCCATTAGACAGGGTCTCATCAGTTATCTTGTATATTAAACTACGGGTGCGGGTCCAGCCATACCAAGGTGTAGAAGACTTGACTCTTACCTGCTAGAGTTGTTAGCATAGGCTCGAGGAAAAGTTTAGGTCAGTCCTTGCAGCAGACACAAAGGGGACGGAGGAATGCAGAAACCAGCACTTATTCTGGTCTTCTCTGGAGGAGGTGCTTGTTAACAGCCCTTGAAGCACCCCCTCTTTGTGGAAGTGTGATGTGGGAGTGATTTCTTTCTGATCTGTTGCTTTCATTGGTTAATTAATAAAGAAACTGCCTAGGCCCATTTGATAGGCGATCCCTTAGGTGGGTGGAGAAAACAGAACAGAAGGCTGGGAGAAAGAAGCTGAGTCAGTGAGTCACCATGATTCTGCCACTCCAGACAGACGCAGGTTAAGATCTTTCCTGGTAAGCCACCTAGTGGGCTACACAGAATATTAGAAATGGGTTAGATCAATATGTAAGAGCTAGCCAATAATGGGCCAGGCAGTATTCAAAAGAATACAGTTTCCATTTAATTATTTCGGGGCATAAGCCATGCAGGCGGCCGGGTGCCGGGGACGCAGCCCTGCCGCTCCCTCAACAGAAGTGAGCATATTAAATGTCAAAATGATATTTAATCTTTGTAAGTGGATCATTAGTTGACCTTATTCTGACTTCAATCCCAGACACCCCTCCCCTGCTAGGATTTCCCTCTTAGCTTGTGTCCTGTCGTGTGGGCATCCGTTCTTCCCAGCAGTTGTAATTCTTACTATAAATCTGTAAAGTGACATTTGGATTCCCATTCCTCAGACTTGAAAGTTTGTGAAAGTGTGAGTCATCATTTCTGAATCTGATCAACACTGGGGCACTGAGGAAATCAAATCCCAAAACTGTCCTGCAGGGGAGCTGTGGGAGGGGCAGGCTGGTCCTGCAGGGGAGCTGTGGGAGGGGGGGCTGGTCCTGCAGGGGAG
>NC_022035.1:3899977-3902034 GCF_000317375.1 Microtus ochrogaster | reverse complement strand
TGGTCCTGCAGGGGAGCTGTAAGAGGAGGAGGCTGGTCCTGCAGGGGAGCTCTGAGGGGAGGCTGGCCCTGCAGGGAAGCTCTGAGGGGAGGCTGGTCCTGCAGGGGAGCTGTAAGAGGAGGAGGCTGGTACTGCAGGGGAGCTCTGAGGGAAGGCTGGTACTGCAGGGAAGCTCTGAGGGGAGGCTCCTTTTCCCCATCTTTGCTGTCATTGGTTGTCTGTAGCTCTTTGTTTATGGGTGAGGCCTGTGAGATTTCTTCACCCTTCTGATTTGCCGTTTATGGACAGTGTTCAGGTCTTTTTCACGTGGCCATTTCTATGAGATACTGACAGCAGATATTCCGGTATTCTGTCTTTTACAATCTTCCCAACCCTCTTTCCCTGATGTTGCCTGAGCTACAGATGTGTGAGTTGTGTTATAGATGTATCCATTGGAGGCAGGACTCTCAAAATCCATTGAATTCTAGTTGTGGTCTTCTGTGATGGTCTCCATTTTTTGTAAAGAGAAGTTTCTTTAATGAGTGGTAGCTACACTTATCTGTGGGGATAAGATTTAGAATGTAGAAATCAACTATGCTGGTCTAGTCAAGCGGGAGTAGATCCGTGACTTCACTAGCCCCAGGTTGTTTGCTGGTGTCCAGTGCCAGCATGATTTCCCTCCCGATGACTGTGTGCCTTAAGACCAATTAGACAGCTGATGGTTTTCCCAACATAGGAGTGTTGCTTATCGCGCCTCTGGATATTTTTGCTGTGCTGGTCACTGTCGTGGTTCATAGCTGTCACTGCTGGTTAGGATCATTATTTTCTCCTTTGGCAGCTTGTATGTTTTCTGGTACCATGGGAGCCAGACATCAGGAAGGAAGCTTTCAGGTCGGATCCAGCTGGATTAGTCTGAGTGCTGTGTCTTAGTGGCTTTAGCAACAGGCACCCACCCTCAAACCCTGGGAAGCAACAAGGACTCCCCAAAGGAGGTTTTCATGCCTGGTCCTGGACTTTTTGTTAATCTTTGGTTGTGGGGGCATTGTCTAACTTCCTTAATAAGTGTGTGTGTGTGTGTGTGTGTGTGTGTGTGTGTGTGCGCGTGCGCGCGCGCTCATGCACGTGTGCGTGCATGTGTATGTGTGTTGTGTATAATTTTAGTCATATAAAGTAAGGATTCCTTGAGATTTTAGCTCTCTCCCCAGTTATAGCCCCTTCATAAAATATTATATAGATACAAAATAATCTTTAAGAATGGGACATTATTATTATCTTGGTATCCTTGGTATCCTTATGTTTCATGTTTCCCCTTCATGCTTAACTCCCTTCTTTCTTCGACAAGGAAGCCCATATTCTGAGCCATTCTTTTCTTTTGAGAGAAAGAGAGAGAGAGAGAGAGAGAGAGAAATAGAGAGAGAGAATCCAAAAATCCAAGAACTTCTAACAATTCTGAACATCCATGGCCAACCTTGCAAGTTAAGGCGAATTCATTATGTTTTATGATTGATTTTATGACTATCGTTCTCTCTTTTGGAGAGGCAGTTAGAAATGACTATTTCATGGTTATCACAAAAACTGGTGACTGAAAGGGATTCTACTGTCTGTCTGTGGATGTTTCTGTTTTCATATACAGGATTCAGAGTGTCTATGAGTTGAAGGAAAGTCAGTACGTGGTTATAAAACACGGGCCCTTACAGTTATCCCAGAGATTTCTATTGAGTAAAGTACTCATTGAGTCATTGTATCTAAAATAGACAAACAACTCTCATCACACAAAATAAGGAAGCCTGGCGTGTTGTCACACGCCTTTAATCCCATCACTAGGGAGGCAGAAGCAGGTGGATCTCTTTAAATCTGAGGTTGTCCTGGTTTACATGAGTGAGTTCCAGGACAGCCAGAGCTGTTACGCAGAGAAACCCTGTCTTGAAAAACAAACAAACACACACACACAAAAAAAAGTAGGGATGTAGTCTCTCTGAATTGGCACTAGGGTGGTCTGACTAGTCTATCAGGTTCTACACTCAAAGAAAAAGTATCAGAAATTTTTTTTTTATTAAGAAAGAAAAAAAAATTTTCCG
>NC_022035.1:3896744-3899747 GCF_000317375.1 Microtus ochrogaster | reverse complement strand
CCAGTGCCATTGTCCTTGGCTTCTCAGCAGCCCTCATTGTCCGCCATATTCAGAGAGTCCGGGTTTATCCCCTGCTTTTCGAGTCAGAAAAATTTGTCTCTAATTCGAGGTAGGTTTTGACTATTCTTATTTTAGGAAATAGAAAAGCATATTAAAACCTAATGCATGTTAACTGAACATATGGTAGCAAGTTATAAAATTTGCTTAACTACTTTTAAAAACTACCGTGGAATTTATGGATTTATGTTTTTCCTTTAAAAGCGAACAGTGATTCACCAATTAAAAATTTGGATGGATGATTTGCGCGGGCACACAGGGATCTGAAATCCTGACCCAGGGGATAGCAATCCACACAGGGAGAACTGTAGGGAAGAATACATTACAGTAATTGATTTCAGAAACCTGCTTCAAAAGAGGGCGTTTTAATGGTTCTGTGGGAAATCACAGTTCTGTTTTGAAAGTACAGTAATGGAAGTTCTTGAAGCTGAAGGGCTGTGGTTAGATACATTAGGCTTCTTGCAAAGGGCTGCTAGTCATTAAAAGAGCCCCTTCATCTGAATACGCTGCCTTTTGTGTCATGCCCCAGAAATGAGATAAATTTGGTTTAAGACTTTGAAGTAGCAAAGTCTGTTCAGCTTCACACAAACCCTTGTTTAGGGGGAATTGCTGGCCTGTTACTAATGCACTTGCGCCATATCTAGGAGCTTTTAAATTGGTAAAACCCAGATTTGGAGGGAGAGAGGTTCAGGATATCATCCTGGGTGACATGTCTGGGATGAGGCTCTTGTTCTCTAGAGCTCTTCCTTAGCCCGAGAATTGGGGATGATGAATTGGTGACATTTGAAGCGAACTGAATTTCACAACATGGGCTCATGGACTTGCTTCGGGGATTTTATCTGTGCGATCCCTTTGATTTGTAAGACATCTGGACTGCGATTGTCTTTTACCCTTCTTTACGTGCATTATTAAAAAGGACTTGTGCATATAGAAATAAAACAGATAGCACAATGAGAAGTGACATTTAGAAAATAATGCTTGGATTAAATGTTAGCTCCCAAAGTCTAGAAGCAGCCTATCCATGGAAAGCAACATCTGCCTGATGCTTTTTCCAAGATACCTGTGCAGGTTTTGATTCATATACTTGGTCTTACTCTCAGCTAGCTTGTTCATGACATATGGTAAATTCACAGAATAGAAAAGGTAATGTCTATAGTTATAAAAATGTGTCTAAAACTTGAGCCATTGGGAGCAACATTGCCTGAGGGCTTGAAGACAATTCTCTTCCCTTGCCACAAGGATGCTACTCTCTGCCTCCTTCCAGCTGTAAGAAAAGACCTTCCCATCTTTATCCCCAGTAGCTCTCACTCTGGTTCATGTAGGTTATTTATCATGTCTCTAATTAGCTCCCAGGAAACAAACACCCTGATTAGAGTTTGCTTTCCCAGAAAGACGGCATCAGTGATTTTTTTTTAAAAGGAGAGTTTACTGCTCTGATTCCCAGCTCAACACCCTTCAATGGCTTCCTGTTGGAGTAAGATAGAGAACAGCATCCTTAAAGTGGCTGCTAATGTTGAGCAGAATTGGTACACGTCAATATTTCCAGTTGTATCGTTTACTGCAGATAATCTTTCCGAATCTTAACAGGCTATGCCCTTGTCTTGGGATTTTCACATATTGAAGCCATTGAGAAGTCTAAAGGAGCAGGGAGACTCAGCCTAGGTTCTCTGAATTCAGAGAACATGTTGGGAAAAAAAAAGTTAAAACAAGGGATAGAAGACAAATGAATATTAATGCTTTATAACCAGCAGGGTGAGTTGGAGCCAGGATAGCCAGGGTTCAGCTGGTGGAGAAGAGGCATCAGTTAGAACAGGTGACATATACTTCTGTCTGCCTGCGGTAGAGTCCTCCTCCAATTCTAGGGCTGTAGAAAAGCTGTGTGCAAATGGGGAAACAAAAACATGAACGCCAACTCGTGAACCCAAAACACAACTTCCAATGTAAAAGATCTTTGACTGATGTTTTAATAATCAAGGCATAAGCAACTATTTAAATCACATTACCCACTGGTTCTGATGGAGGATTACTGGTCGATGGTAACTCCAGGACTGCGAAACAGAATTGCTTTTCTGCTAGGATGCTTCTCAATTAGATGGTATTCCTAGCCCTGTGACAAGTTGGCTGCTGCAGCTGAAGGGGTTGGGATGGGGAAGGCTAGAAAGAAAGCCACTCCTTCAGGATGCTTTCTTCTTTCTCCCGCTCCTCCTGGCCAACCCAGGCTTCTCCAGACTTATGCACTGTTATGCTCCTTCCTTTTTCTACTAATTATTCTTAATAACTCTTGCTTCTTTATTTTCTCAAGACTTAAGGTAGTTTTATTGAAGCATTTATTTGTATATTATCTGTCTCCGTGAGGAAAAGTAAGTCTGGGCTGTAGGAATTGCTACCGCCAGTAGCCTTTAAGTTACCCACCCACTTGGGCATGGCCTCTTATAATATTTATGCCGACGTAAAACACGCATCTGGCCTCTTTTCTGGATGCAGGATTTGGTTGCTGTTCCCTGTTCCAGCAGAGAATTGTGATCTGTGAGTCTACCCCTAAATAAATAACCCTCTGTTATACTCAGTTCTGAGCTAGTGTGGGATTTCTTTTATGGCATCTTTCTTTAAATCTTTGAGGGTTTGAATAAGTACCTGGAAGAAGTGACTTAGAGATGTAACAATGAAAAAGTACAACTCAGATATCAGCATACCAGGATGGTGTAAGATATGAAACAATTGCAAGCTTTGTGAAAAAACTGTGGTACCCATATGTTGAAATAGGAGCTGCGGGGCTGCGTCCCCAGCACCCCGGCTGCCTGTCTAGCTTATGCCCCGAAGTAATTACACGGACCCTGTATTCATTTAATCACTGCTTGGACATTTCTATCTAGCCTCTTCTAGGCTAACTCTCGCACCTGGACTAGCCCATCTCTAATAATCTGCTGTAGCCCACAAGGTGGCTTA
>NC_022035.1:3887631-3896644 GCF_000317375.1 Microtus ochrogaster | reverse complement strand
AGGCTAACTCTCGCACCTGGACTAGCCCATCTCTAATAATCTGCTGTAGCCCACAAGGTGGCTTACCAGGGAGGATTCGAAGCTCCTGGGTCAGAGCTTCATCGCGTGTGCCTCAGAGAGCAGAGCTCTCGCCTCTGCCTGCAAGAGTGGAGCATTGTGTCTCTCTGAGGCGTCTGCCCCCGAGAGGAGAGCTGTTGAGTCTGAGCTCACTTCCTCTTCCTCCCAGCATTCTGTCTGTTTACTCCACCCACCTATGTTTTAACCTATCAGGGCAAGCAGCTTCTTTATTTAATTAACCAATGACCTTCCTTCATCACCCATAGGTAGCAAAGACCAGGGACAGGATGCAACAAGCAGGAACTCTTATGAGTTCCAGGTAAACAAATGTGTATCTCCACACAGTGATGAGAAAACTGGAGATCCACATTTGTGTACAGTGCTGCACTCATTATAATAAATAAGCCTGCTAGATGCCTGTTATCTCAAGAAATCCCAGTCAGAACTGACCAAAGGTCTTCTGCCTGGTAAAGTTATAGCGGCACTTAGATGCCCAGAACTCAGAAAGCTGAGGCAGGAGGATCCTAGGTTCAAGGTCAGAGGGGGCTATATAACAGGACTCTGTCTCAACAAAACTAATATAAATAGAATCCAAAATGGTTGTCTGAGATAATTCGTCTTTAGAGTGTAAGGGGTTAGCCAACTGAGGCAGACAAATGAGTTCCTTGGTAGAGTTGAGGGCTAATTACCAACATGGGGTTTATTCACAGCTTACATAAATTTAATTTCCTGTAAAAACACAGTGGATAGATTGCACAAGTAAATATGACCCAACAAAAATATTTACAAGACTTATATTGTAATATGTATAAATAATATACATCCAAGTCTTTCAACTGGATGTTACAGTCTTGTAATTAGACATTAATGAACTAATGTTGAAGAGAAAGAAGTATATAACAAAAAACAAACCATGAGTATTTCTGCATGTATACTATGTTTATGTGTTCTATGGCCATTGTAACATAACAATATCTAACTAAAATATCAAGTAAAATTTTTTCCACTCATCAAAAGCCACTGAAAATTCCAATTGCTATGCCAGTTCACACTAAGTACTTAAGTTTTAAAAGTACTTAGGAGAATAAAGCGAGCTTCATTTCTTTTTTAAAGATTTATTTATTTATGTATTACAAATATATGCATGTGTTTGCGTCTCAGTGATGTATATACACTGCATGCATACAGTCCCTGAAGGCACCAGAAAGGGCAGAAGATCCCCTGAAACTATCATTACAGTTATTTGTGAGTTGCTAGCTAAGAATTGGTTCCCCTGTAACTCTAGCTCTAGGGGATCCTATCTTTAAAAAAAAAAAAAAAAGAACTGGACTCAGTCATCTCTCCATCACTAAACATCATTTTAAAAAGAATAGAAGAGAATAGAGTACTAAATAGCCTCAACAAATAATATTTTAAAAAATCAGTAATATCTCTATATACTCTCAGCAAATTATTCAGTAAAAATTCAGGAAAACAAAATCATTTAAAATACCATAAAAATAAAATATTAGGGGAATAAATTAAACAACAACAATAATAAAAGAAATGAAAAAAAATCTTCATGTGACTTTTCCTGGGGAAAATGTGAAAAAATATCTGTGCTGGTTGGTTTTTTTCAAGTTGACAAGCTAAAGTTATTAGAGAAGAGAACCTCAGTTGAGAAAAAGCCTGACCAGAGTGGTCTGGAGGCGAGCCGGCGAGGCAGTTTCCTGATCGTTACTTGATGTGGCCCAGCCCACTGCGCGCAGCATCCTGCCTGGGCAGGAGTGTCTAAGAAACAGTGT
Organism: Microtus ochrogaster; assembly: GCF_000317375.1. Classification (NCBI taxonomy): domain Eukaryota; kingdom Metazoa; phylum Chordata; class Mammalia; order Rodentia; family Cricetidae; genus Microtus; species Microtus ochrogaster. The sequence continues at coordinate 3,894,803 of NC_022035.1, read as the reverse complement.
GGGTGAGCCACAGCGAACAAGTTAGTAAAGCAGCGTCTCTCCATGGCCTCAGCTCCAGGCCTCCTTGAGCTTTTGCCTGGACTTTTCACAGTGATGGACTGTGGTTCAGAAGTTTAGGCCAAATAAGCCCCTTCCTCTCCAAAGTGCTTTTGGTCATGGTGTATACCCCACAACAGAGAGCAAGAAAAATAATCTCTACTCACTACAGACAGAGATGATACCTAGAGACCAATAAAAAGGATTCCATCCCAGTCCAGATTAGTGAGCCAATGGATTTATTGGCATTTTTACAGAATTATAGGTGCTTCAAGGTCAGTTATATCCTGACATCTTATAGGTAGCTATATTATAGAATAGCCCCACCTAGTCATCTGTGGCCCTCTATATTGTACTGAAGAGGGAAGGAGATCCATGAGTGACTTGTGAAAGCATGGCACTTTCTTCTTCCTCCTGAACTTGTGGGCGTCCTATGGTGATCACAGCCGCTTTATCCCACCGAATGGTACAGCTGTGCAATGTTCTATACGCTGAAACATTTTAAGCATTCATAAAATAAATCAAGGAAGATACAAAAATATACCTTACTTATGGAGGAAAAAAAAATATCACAAACTGTATACTACCCAGAAATCTACAGCTACAATGCAATGCCTACCAACATTCTGGTAAAACTCTTATCAGATTTTTGAAAATTAGCAGATATTCATTGTGCAGGGTAATGGGTTTCGCTATGATGACTCCTGCATTTCTGTCACTTACACTGATACTTTTCAACCTGTCCTCTTCTACCCTCTACCAAGTCCCCTGCTTCATTCCAAAGAGTTACCATTTGCTTTCTAGTGTTTTAAAGTCTATATTCTGCATATAAGATAATGCTTGTAATATTTTATTTCTGGATTTATGTGGCATGAATAATAAAAACCCAGAGACAGAAATTGGGGTTCGACCTGACCATCAGAAAAGCAAAAGCTGCCAAGTCACTAGAGATATCTTACCTCTTTGAAATCTTCAGACTGAAAGAGAGTAAATTCCTAGCTCATCCTGCCTTATATTCTGCGCTAGTACTGGGATTAGAGGCGTGCACCACCAGTGCCTGGCCTCAGTGGTTGACTAGTGTGGCTGCTGGGATTAAGCATGTGTGCAAACACTGCCTGTCCTGTATGGCTGACTAGTATGGCTACTTTGCACTGATCTTCAGTCAAGCTTCATTCATTAAAACACAAATAATATACCACTATATTTCCCATTTTTGTCTAAAATAAAAAGGAAAACTATAACTAATATAAGAAAAAACTATATACAATAAGTGCAATAACAATATACAATCTATACAGGCAAGAAATATATCAACATCGTCTAGTCCATTTGTATTTGACAAATTTAGAGAAAATACTCCATATCGATCCTATCTTGGTGAGTTCAAAGTCTTGTACTTTTTATCATAACTTGCATTATCATCAAAAACTGTCTTTTAAAATCACTCAGTCTTATATAGTTTACATTTCTTTAGTGAATTTCTTTTCTGAGTCGTATAAACAATAAAGTTATATCTATCTAGACACCAGAACCTTCTATTCCAACCATTTTCCTGATAATGATGTTTTTCATATAAAACTACTGAAAATCTAGAAATGACAAAGTAACCTTGGGGAAATGAAAGTGGTGATACCACTCTGCCTCGTCCCATAATCTACTATATATATATATACTCACAGTAGCATCACATGGTCATATCCACCAGTAGAATAGAAGAGAGGGACGGAAGCCAGCCTACACACTTACAGCTAACTGGTTTCTACAAAAGAACCAATGTCATACAATTGCACTAAAAATACTGCAGAATCCTTATGCAGAAGAATGACACTCTTCTGACATTCAACTCTGACCATATTAAAAATAATCAGCAACACATGGTAAATACAGGGCATAAGACCTGAAAATATACAGCCGCTTACAGAAAACAAAGGGATGGAACAGCTCATGAAGTTGGCCTGGGAAATGTTTGTTTTGCTTTGTTCATTTTTGTTTTCTGGTTATGACCTTAAAAGTATAGGAAACAAACATATTCAAATGAAATGGAGCCAGATGAAAAATCTTCGTCCACAGCAAAGGAAGCAATCAGCAGAGTGAAAAGGCAGCCGATACAGCAGGAAGATTCACAAGCCACACACCTGACAAGGATTTTCAAAACATACGAGGAACCAAATACCCCAAGAGCAGGACAACAGTCTTCCTTTAAAAATGGGGAAAGTACCTTAATATTTGCAGAACAAGTCATGCAAATAGCAGCCAGATGACTGGCGGATATACAATGTCACTAATCACCAGGGAAACACAGATTGAAACCAAAGTGAGCTATTATTTCACACGTGTAAGAATGACTGTTATATAAATGGGGGGCAGAATGGTTAACATTGGCAATTGTGTGGAGAAAGTCACCATAGCCCTCATAGAAAACTGTATTGCATTCCTCAACAACTTATAATAGGAACTACTATGATATATGATCCTACAGTTCTCCTAGAGGGCATATCCAAAACAGAGGTGCATCAGACAGTGCTTGCTTTAGTGTGTAAGAGAAAAAAATGATGTAACGTAGGGTATGCCCAGTTTAAAGATTGGAAGACCGAGGGAGGAGGAAAAGATCTTGGCAGAGCACTGGGTATTCTTTTGGCATCTCATTACTGTGGTGTACGGTGAGGAGCTTTAGTCACGAAGCAAGAGAACACTCAGCTTACCATCTGAGGGATGTCTCAGTCTCGTGGTCTTCAGTGGAAAACAAAGAGTTTATTTCCCTGTTCATGTCATCAATTCTTGATAGAATCTGGCCTGGTGCTTAATAAAGGAAAGCAACAACAAAAGAAGTAAATATAATTTTCTGTTTAATTCTAACTTCAAATCACTCTTTCAAGCTTATTGTATGTATTCTAACCTGCTGACTACCATGCTCTCTGGGTCATAGAACTATCTACACACCCATCCATTCTTCACATAAGCACTGAGCATCTGTTTTTACAAAGAGTACGTAAAGAAGACAGTGTAATTTTGATACATATAAAGAAGAGCAGACAAAATAATATTTCAAGTACAGAATCAACAAAGGTAGAGGTGGCGTGTGGGGATAAAGATTGGGGAACACTTTCAAGTATTCCCCGATGAACTGGGAGCTTTGATCTTGAAGATGTAAAGGAGTTAACACTAACTGTGAAAAGGCCATGTTCTTTTGTACGTCTGTTGTGCGAAGAAAGTACCCCTGTTAAAAGGGCCAAAGAGGAGCAGTGAAACTGGAGTTGACCGGCACGGTGAACAACACTCAGGGAAGAGGACAGCACTTAGCAGGTTTGCTGTGCGGAAGGACAGGATGGTTGTGTTTTCTCTGGAGAAGAATAGAGTGGGTGCTGCGTGGAGAACACTGGCTGGGAAAGGGCAGCAAAAAAAGGAATGAAGGGGATCAGTTTGAAAGTCATTGCAACCTACTGCACTATCAAAGGGATGGGACTAGATAGGCCCATGCTGAACATAATTGCAAACAGAAAGTTCTGAAGTGCATGTCTGAAGTGGGGGGTCAGACACCTGAAGTAGAGACTGGTTTCTGGGTGAAGAAACACTTTTTTTTTCTAATATGAAAAGGGAAAATGAGAAGGTGAATGGGGTACAGGTAGCTGGAGAGGATTTCCCTTAAGTGAGAAATGAAGGGCTGTTTAATGAAGAATTATGAATAACAGCATCACATTATACATTAATACAATAATATATAAGCATTATAACGAATAATAGTAAAGGAAATGTTCTTTATGCCAGAGACAAGGTTGTCCACTGAGTGTGGGGAGGCGGAAGTGTGAGGTGATGGGACGCATATGTGTCTGAGCTTCCACTGTGCCTTCTGGATGACTGCCGGTTTCTCCTGAGGACGGAGCAGTCCTGAGACAGATGATGCCCCTTACTAAAATATTCCAGATAGACTCTTCTGTCCCTGCCTAGCATGCCTTCAAAGATATTTAAGGCTATTAATCACTGAAGTTTAGGTTATAAACAGAATTGGCCCATTTGGAGTGAGCTACACAATTCAGTTCCGTTGTTTGAAATTACCCCTTTAAGAAAGTGGCCCTTGGGGTTAGAATAAGTGAGAGGGAGTCCCTATAAAAGACCTAGAGAAGACTGAAGTAGGCAGTGGGATAAGCGCATCTCTGCTGATTATAATGATTAGATTTCCACTTAAGTGATAAGCTGTGCAGAAATCGTTAGACAATCTGTAGTTTAAATTCACTAAAAATGGGGGCTGATGATTTGGTTTCTTTCTTTCTTATGCGTTATATTAAAAAGATTATTTTAAAATATTCTTTCATTTCCAGTTTTCGAGTTTCTACAGTTATTTAAGTTGGATCTTCGGCAGTTTCATGCATACACATAAGACGGTCCGTGGTCACTCTCGAGCAGGTCCTTCCTACCCTTGTCTACCCCAGTTCTTCCCCACAAATCTGGTTGTTTTGTTCATGGCTGTTCATTTTTGTTTTGTGACCCACCGAGCTTAACTAGCATCATCTCTTGTGACCTGGAGTTTGGAGCTGTCTGCTGGAGGCTAGAGGTTTTCAGCCATGTGAATTTAACCACACAACACAACTGAACGCGAGTTACTCCTCTTTTGCAGAATATATCATTGGCCAAAGTTTCAGCTGTATGGGATAGGACTTCATGAGCTCCTCCCACTTTCGTGACAGATTACTGACAGGGTCAGTCCTGGCAGTGCCCAGAGCAGATAATCAGCAGCTCTTGTAAGTTCACTATCACAGTGGTTGTGTCCACTCTTGGAGATGGAGTTTCACAAACTTTTTTTTTATCTCTTCCTTTTTATTTTTTTCCCATTTTTTTAATTAAATTTTATTATTCAATTAAGGATCTCCGCCCCCCCCCCCCCCGCCACCGCCTCCCATCTCCCTCCCCCTTCCCCGATCAAGTCCCTCTCCCTCATCAGCTTGAAGAGCAACTTTGATTCCATATAACAGCTCTTACATACTTTTGGTTCCCTCTTCTGCCATTTCTCTGAACCTTAGTGGGAGGGGCATAAGCCCTTGTCCAGGGCTAAGTACTTAATGGTCACTTATTCTCAGTGTCCTGGGCAACCATGAGTCTGCCTTCGTGATAGTTCACTGCAATAAAGGGCTTCTTTGAAAAAGGCTGAGAATAACTTTTGTAGGTTCCAGCCTACAGTGGTTTTCTGGTTTGGTTTCTCTCTATGTCTTATGGTAAAACATTTGATGGTTTTGCAGAACAGAGGCTTATCATTAGTTCTGATGTGAATGGATTTGAAACCAAACCCTGTAAGTGGGATTAATGACCCTATCTCTGGTTTTCCATCCCCAGTGAATATTTAACCAAATTATCTTTTGCTCTCTTGATTTTATTTACTCATTAGCTGTGTGTAATGATGATTCCACAGTGACTAATTTCTCAAGCGCACAGGAGGTTGAGACATGGTGGTGTGATGGAAGTCTATGGTGCAGAACAACTTTCTCTTCTCTCTCCATCTGCCTCCAGAGAGGTACAGAATTACAGCTGGCCATTAGACCCAAGAGAAGCCCATTGAAGGTTTACGAAACAAAGTCACCATGGAAGGGAATATGGGTCTATTGCTGGTAAGTGCTATGAGAGCTGTATCAATTCTAAAGAGATATGGTAGATGAATTTATGTTTAAGGCTGGCTCAAATTCCCTATGTAGTCAATGCTGGCATTGAACTCTGATCCTCCTGCCTCAGACCCCACCCCTTCTACATTACAAGTGTATACCATACCTGTTACTAACACAATTTGTTTGCTGATGATAAATCAATGAAAAATTTCCTTCTTTGTGGCTTCTACTTCTGCTACCATTTACCTTTTCTCTACATTAAATAAAGGAAAATGGAAAAACCTAATTTTCTTCTTCTAGTGTATTATTTTGTGCTTTTTAACATTGAAGAACTCCAAAGGTGAAGGAAGGGCAAACTATACTCCTATAACGCAAGCTATTTAGAGACTGAGGCAGGAAGATCCTGAGTTCAAGACCAGCCTGGAGCCATAATGAATGTTAGAGGAAAAACTGAGGAGTTGCTCCAATTAATTTTCTCCTACTTATTCAAATATTTGATTCTTGTAGATATTTCTGAGTCCATGCTCTGTTACTCAGTCTGCATACAAATCTCCTTTCCGTGATCACAATTCTCCCACTGAATGAAAGCCCATTAGAACATTGGAGTTGAACCAACTTAAGATGTTAAAATACCAGGAGTGTTTGTCTTTTGAGAGAAAGTCATATTAAATGGAATTCATAGTAGTAAAGATTGGTAGCATTAAATATAGTTTTCATTTTGAACTGGGATCATAGGATCTTTAGGGGAAGAGCTGTTCATGGTCTAGGTGACAAGAGACTGTAGTCACAGACCCCATTCCCATTTTTAAGCACTAGCTGGGCAGTTGTTACAATTCTCTGGCCATGTTCTCATCTTCCTCAGAGGTAAGTTCTTTTACAGCAGCATTATGTGGAATGCCCACATAGGCAGAAGGGATTCCAGCACCTTTTCAGGTCTGTTCCATCATCATGTTACATCTGTCAGTTTCAACTTCCTTATCTTTTCAATGAGAATGACACCTACTCAGGAGTTGATGCAGGGTCCTGCTATATGCTTTAAAATTGTATTTAATTTTTAGGGGCACATGGAGGTTAGAGGGAAACAGTGAAAAATGGTTCGATCCTTCTAGGATATGGGTCCCAGGTGTTAAATTCAGGCCATCAGCCTGGTTCACAAGTGTCTTTACCTATTTTGCCATCTCTTTGGTTCCTCTACTATACTTCATATTCATTTCTTTAATGAAATGAAATTTTAATGAAATTTAGCAAACAAAGTTTGCAAAGTAATCCTTTGCTTTAATATATGGCTGTTTAAATCTTGTTAAGAATCTCAAGAGTGGTTCGTTCTATGTTCATCTTTTTTTTTCCTTTTTTGTTTTTTTTGTTTTGTTTTTTTATTTATTAAGGATTTCTGCCTCCTCCCCGCCACCGCCTCCCATTTCCCTCCCCCTTCCCCGATCAAGTCCCTCTCCTTCATCAGCTTGAAGAGCAATCAGGGTTCCCTGACCTGTGGGAAGTCCAAGGACCGCCCACCTCCATTCAGGTCTAGTAAGGTGAACATCCAAA
>NC_022035.1:3885985-3887386 GCF_000317375.1 Microtus ochrogaster | reverse complement strand
TGTGCTCCCTCTCCTTCTGCTCCTGATTTGGACCTTGAGATTTCTGTCCGGTGCTCCAATGTGGGTCTCTGTCTCTGTCTCCTTTCATCGCCCGATGAAGGTTAATTTTCAGGAGGATGCCTATATGTTTGTCTTTGGATTCAACTTCTTATTTAGCTTCTCTAGGATTGCGAATTATAAGCTCAATGTAAAAAACAAGGACTTCTTGAATTTTGTGTACAAATGGATGGAAATAGAAAACACTATCCTGAGTGAGGTAAGCCAGACCCAAAAAGAGGAACACAGGATGTACTCACTCATATTTGGTTTCTAGCCATAAGTAAAGGACATTGAGCTTATGTTCATCTTTTTATATATTTTCCCACTCCCTAATATGTTGTAAGCACATGGCAAGAAATCAAAACAATGCTTTGAATAAATTAAACAGCACCTATGGAGATGTTCTTTCTACAAAATGTCTTGGAAGTGCAATAAGAATGCCAAAATGAATTAAACAAAATCTAAGTGGGAGAGACACCAGAGAAGCTGCAAGTACATAGAACAATTTATAAAAGAAATATCATGGAGAATCTGAAGAATCATGGAAGGGGAAATGTTGTTCATGATGGAAAATGTAGGGGTACTCTTCAGGGGTTCATTTCACAAGCCTTGAAGAGTGGGGGAAGTCAGACCAAACTGCAAGGCATCATAAACTGCATGAGCCAAACCCAGGATGAACAGCGTCCCTGCTTGTCACCATGCAGAAGAAATCATCAAGCAGGATGGAGCTAGTTTTTAACAAGAATACTCTTAGGAGAAGGCTTGAAGGTTTTTTTATTCATAATTAATAGAATTAGTGCCAGACATTTCCCTTTGATCAGGTTTTAGAGTTCAACCAAAGATCTACTATAACTCATTGTTCTTCATCTGTAAATTTTTCCTAGTATTTTATGTCCACAGAAGGGAACAGAAACTATTTCTTGTTTTCAGTGTTATTTATAATGGAGAAAAGGCAGGTACAGGTTATCATTCTGGGTTTGAATAGGTAAAGTAAATATATAATTTGAGTCTCATAATTGGGCATATTATGCCAACTATCTGAGGAGTCAACACGCCCAGGACTTTTCCATCTGAAAAGGAAGTTCCTGGTGGTGAGAGAAAGCTCTCTGTCTGTCTCTCTGTCTCTCTGTCTCTCTGTCTTTCTCTGTCTCTCTGTCTCTGTCTCTCTCTGTCTCTCTCTGTCTCTCTCTGTCTCTCTCTGTCTCTCTCTCTCTGTCTCTCTCTCTCTGTCTCTCTCTCTCTCTGTCTCTCTCTGTCTCTGTCTCTCTGTCTCTCTCTCTCTCTCTCTGTCTCTCTCTCTCTGTCGCTCTCTCTCTGTCTCTCTCTCTCTGTCTCTCTCTCTCTCTCTCTCTCTCTCTCTCT
>NC_022035.1:3865539-3885885 GCF_000317375.1 Microtus ochrogaster | reverse complement strand
TCTCTCTCTCTGTCTCTCTCTCTCTCTCTCTCTCTCTCTCTCTCTCTCTCTCTCTCTCTCTCTCTCTCTCTCTCTCTCTCTCTCTCTCCTGCACTGTCTTCCCTCCCAGGACTGAACCAACCTAAACATTAAGCAGGAGAGAATCCATGAAAGCTTTGTGAGGTTGTTTGGATGCTCTCCAAACAGTCAGTCAAGTACAGAATTGACACGGCTAGCACAGGCTTGCCTACAGACCACAGGCAAATCCCAAGGAGCTCAACCTTCTCCTCCTTCTAGAATACTAAAGAAAAGGCTCTTATCCTTAGTTGACACAGAGAGTCTATCACCTTTGGAGAGAACAATGCCATTGCTGGTGTCCTGTAAAACTGGTTGATAGCAAAACTGTATTGTATTGCACATGCTGGAGGATGGGCGATGGTACAGGATGGGAAAATACTAAATAGCCAAGGTCAACAATAATGGTCCTCAAAAGAAGATTAGGATAGGCTGTGGACCATAAGTGGTGATGTAAGAATCAGGAAACTTTCTGATACAGGTTATAGTGGTACACTACCGACACGCTTTTACCAGATGGTGGTGCCCTTCCAAGTTTGTCCATCCTCCACTGTCCTACCTGGAGTTTCTGGAGGATTGCACATGGCAGGAGGGCCATGATAGGGAACTAGAAGATTCCTTTTTTTTTCCTGTTCAGCAGTGGTATAGTGACATGAGGGTATGAAAGATTTGTGCTGCTGCCCCCCCAGACAGAGCAACTATGAAGAAAACTTTCCTCTGGAACTTCCTGCAGGATCAAGCTGGATCTTGACTTCCTGCAATGTCCTACATGTTTTCCCCACCTCTTCTCAGTTCCACTGCTACTGTATCCTGGCTTCTTCGGATAGCACATCTTCCACAAGTCCCTTGTATCTGGAACCCAAGGTCAGATCTACTCAAGGGGAGGTAGGCGGGTTAAAGACATTGTTACCACATTAACTATGGGAAGCATCCCCCCTCCTTTATTTACAGGAGAAAGAAGAGATGTGCCGTTGTCAGCAAGGTGTGCTGTTCTAAAACAGAGTTACAAGTCTGCTTCTTTCTGTTGTTCAGAATGTATCAGGAAGATAGCAGGACAGCCAAGTAGATATAGAAGAATAGGGGTATTAGTTATAATCTTTCAGATGCTCAATTTCAGAGAATAAATATATCTTTCTTTCATGTTCAGGTTTTCTATGTTAGTTAAGTTAAAACAGGCTCAAGAACGTAAAAGGTGGTTGTTCTCCTCGAATAAACCATATAAATATCAACTCTGCTGATTTTTGACAGGATAATCTCCATACATCCGTCCAATAATCCATTTAGAATTTGTCTGTGTGGCTGTTGCTATTGACCACACAACAAAGATAGGGATTTTGTAAGTGAAGTGCTTCTATGGTATCCTGGTGGATGAGAGGGTCATTAGCATTAGGGAAGCTCCAGCCGGCCAGCAGCATCAGAGGAAAGAGAATTCTGGCAGAATCTCATGGTTAAACCAACAGATCTGTAGAAAATAATCATTTTTACAAGAGGTTGGAAATAATATACCACTTTAGGTCTCAACAAGTGTGTGTGTGTGTGTGTGTGTGCGTGTGTGCATCTCTATGTGTGTGTGTCTGTGTGTGTGTGTGTGTGCGTGCATGCATCTCTATGTTTGTGTGTCTGTGTGTGAGTGTGTCTCTGTGTCTGTGTGTGTGTATGTGGAATGCCCTCACCCTAGAAGCCCCGGTCATCCTTTTATAAGACTAAGGATGACCAGGCAGAATTTCCCAGCATTCTGTGTGAGCTGTGTGTGGCTGATGGTTGTGGGTGTTGTTACTGTAAATGTTTCACCATGTTCTCTGTCTTGCTGACCAAAGGATTGTGTCTGCTTCAAAGATGCCTCACAGTGTGTACTTGAGAGTGTTTTCATCACTCTTATAAAACAGATGGTTTCCATGACATTTCATTGCTTCTAGGTTTATAATTCAGACACATACTTATTTACTGAAGCGTCTTTTGATATTCAAAACAAGTATTTTACTGAATTATATTCAGTGGCTTCCAGGGATTCTTACATAACAATTCAGCTTTATGCGTTTGCATAGCTCAAGTCTCATCAGTCAGGAAACTTGACTTAGATATATTTTAGATGCTCTGGAAACAAATAGGCACTCAGTGTCAAGCGTATGGCATCCAACTTTCTGGCTTCCTTTGGAAAGCAGAAATAACTGGCTGGGGTCCAGACCCTTCTTCCACTGAAAGCTGAAGTTCATTCCTCAGTCAGGAGCAGAGATGTGGGGTGAAGGCGAGTGCATGGAAGATCCCTGATGCTCCGTGTTCCAGTGCATGCTCAGTAACATCTGGTAGCTTCAAATGCTTCCTCCGCTGTGCTTCCCTGTAGCCAAAGTAGCCCCTCTCATTTAATTATGGCTGACTGGAATTTGTTCCAGCTCAGTTGCTCTAGTTTAAAATTATCCAGGCTTTACATAGTTTTCTTTGTGCAGAGTATAGTCTCAGCACAGAACTGTGAGTCTCACCTAGAAGATCTGCTTTCATCATGGGTTTAAAGAGAAACAGTGAACTCTCTTTAGGATGACTCAGCTTGGTATCCGGTCTTCAGGGCACAAGCCTATGCTTCCGTGATAACGCGGTACACTGAGAAGATTTCTTAAATGCAGCTCTTCACTCTTTAGGTGCCAGAGGCAAGATAAGGTTACATGGATGTCTGATCTTGACACTCTTCTCCTTGGCTGGCTTCCCAGGGTTTGGAACAGGCTCTCCTGCTCCAGCTGGGAGCTTTCCAGGGATCCACATGGCCTGTAACACTATCTCAGAATCTGGTATTTGCATCTGTAGTTCTTGTCAGCTCACAGTCTTAATACTCCATCCTTAGCCTTCAGCTGCTGCAGGAACAGAGTGGCTGCATCGCTTACTCTTGAGGTTGAGCTCACGGTAAACAAGTCCCTGCCTGACATAAGCTGGATTCTATAAAAGGGCACAGGAGAAAACTGAAAAGATGGGATTTAAGGAGAGGCATGAGACAGTATTTTCTACTGCATCTACCCAGGTAACTCCTTTTTATTCTGGCAAAGATCCACCAGGCAGTACAGTTGTTTCCTTGAGGTTGGAACTGTCATCTTGAAGAAGAGCTGCAGTGGTCACTCACAAAAGACCCTCCGGAGATTCGATCTGTCAGCCTTCTCTTTGTGAAGGAAAGGGAAGTTTGCAAGATCCTTGTGAATCCCTTCCTCTCTCTCAGACTATATAAAGAGGAGGTGAGAAACTCAACGGGGATGCCCTAGTGATAGAGCTGCTACCCACGAGTTTCTCAGGGAGTTTTGAGAAGTGTATATTATCTGTTTTCTGGCCCCCGTGCTCCTGTCTGCAACTGCAGCGAGCTATCCAGCTCACTAACCAGCTGGGTTAGGAGAATCTCCTCTGTAGTCCATCACTGCCTTCTCAGCGTGAGGTGAACAGGCGTTTCTTCAGGACTCCCTCAGAAGAGTCAAACGGCACAAGCGAGACACTCGGGGTCTTGAATGACTCTACACGGCTCAGGAGGACCTTAGCTTCCTGTTCATCTCTACAGAAGTGAGATTAGCACTTCCCAGAAGAAAATGCAAAGTGCGTAAGAAAGCACTCTTAAAATCTCAGGACAGATAAGAAGCGATTGCATCTATGAAAGACGAATAGAAGACAATGAGAAGGGAAATACTGCAAGAAAAACAAAATTGTCAGGAAATGAAAACTGCGACAGAAGATAAAACTAAGCGACTCTCCTGGAAAATTGAATGTGACCAGGAAAGTAAGGAACAATAAGAACCTTCCAGTCCTCAGCTGGCCGGGAAGAAAGGCATGCCATTTGAAATGAAGTAGCCTTTGTCTCTTTCTGGTTCTCTGGTTACTTTCATTGGTATTTCAGTTTCCTGGAGTTTTCTAACATAGTTCTGAGGAATGGTGGTCATGGCAAGGCCCTCTGCTTGCTTCCTCGTTTGGATAACAGACACCTTTTGTTCTGGCATATTTATTTTATGGCTTTGTTGCTACTGGTCAGGGGCTGAGCCAAGTGTTCCCAAATCCTTGGTATTTTATTCAAAAACGAAATATAGGTGAACACAAACTTCACAGTAGCATGAATACATTATTGAAAGAGATAGTACAGATCAGAAAGAAATACATTGTCAAGGATGACAGCAGGCCATGTGAGTAAGGACCACAGTTACTGTTTAGATTTCCTTTCCTGGAGTTTAAAGAGGAAGGAGCTTGGCTGCTAAGGGGTGTAACAGGTGTAACTGCTTTGATTGACAGTGTTTGGTGATGTCTTTTCTCACTCAGCATGGCCCTGCCCATGATGCATTGGATTTTAATCATATGCATGCCCATTTGCTCATATAATAAGATGGCATACAGGGGCTTTCCTTAAAGTTCACTCAGAGGCCAGTCTATTTCATCCTGTGCACAGTCAAGTCAATCCATGATGTACTGACCCATTTAGTTCTAGGCTATGTTCCAGGATGTGTTTGCATGTAAACTGTCCAGGGAGGGGGCATTTTTGATGGTTGTTGGGGGCGGGACATCTATGAAGTGTAACGCAAGTGAGAATTCTAGATTGCTAATGAATGGCTAGGTTCATTGTTTGGTGAAGTGTGCTTATTCACAGTATGCACAGGTCGGGGTCAAGGCTGCCTAGTACATTGTATTGTCTGTGCACAGCTCAAGTCAAGCCAAGTCCCAGGTTCTAAGCTTTTCCTTATGTTCGCCTGCCTCAGCTCTGCCCCTTGCACAAGTGAGGTATTGCTAACTTGACAGGGTTAAGATATTGAGTTTTTTTTTAAGGTGTTTAGGTCTTGAGCACTGCTTTTTCTTCTCCTCCTCTTCTTCTTCCTCCTCCTCCTTTTGATAGAGACAAGACTCATAGACTAGTACTGGAGAGGTGGCTCAGCAGTTCAGAGCACTGGCTGCTCTTCTAGGGGATACAGGTTCGATTCCTAGCATGCACTAGGCAGCTTACAGTCTGCAACTCCAGTTTCTCCATATCTGGCTCTTTCTTCTTGTCTCTGTGGGCACGCAAGTGGAAAACAGACACACATTCAGGCAAAACACCCACACGCATGCAAGCGAAGAGCCCTAAACATCCACAACTTCCACCTCACACGGCAGTAGCAGCTTAGGCTAGTTTATTTTTTCTCCTTCTGCTCTTCCCATGTGAGAACACAGACCGAATTCAGTTCTGCCAGCAACTGAATCCTGGACTTGAGCCAGTTATACATTCTGAGTTTTTGGAAATTTGTTATAGCAACAAAACGAAGACATTCATTTATAATCCTGAATGAATAAATTCTACAAAATGTAGATGTCACATTTTTTTTTCTTAAGAGGTTAAAAACAGTTTTATAGTTTATGTTGATCTTGTGGAATAGCACAGGGTTGAGATTCAGTGTGATAGATACAGATGTATTTCATTCTAAATGACCTCTTCAGGAAAAATACACTTGCTTGATACAATACAAAATTTTTAAAAAGAGACACATATTAATGATGTAGCAACAAAAGCTGCTTAAGCTATGACTTGTTCCCAGCATTGCTTAGAACAGAGCTATTTAACAGGCAAAGAATAACTGCAGTTCCCGCTCATCTGACTCATTTGTTTACACCAATAAAGCTGACTTACACATTATGGTAGCATTTTCATAATACCAAAATACTTCAGAATTACAAACGGCTAGAGGGTAAATTAATAAACTAAAAGTAAAAACAGTGTGTTCCATCTCTGGGATGATGAGCCACCGTTTGTGTACATCCGTCCTACCCATGGGATTGGTCATCTATGGAGATCTCCCTCTCACAGTGGGATGAGATGCATAGCTCTTTAGAGGTTGTGTGACATACAGATGCAGGTTCTTTGCTGGAGAGGTAAACTAGCAGTAATCTCTAGGTTTGAAACAAATGAACTGCCTCTAAGAACTATGGAAAGAAATACAGCAGCATGGCTGTTTAAAAAATCTGGACTCTGGAGGCAGATTGCCTGAGTTTCCATCTTATACCCATCCTAGGGGCCGTGCAGAGTAGACCTGTCTTCTTTGATCTTAGTTTCATCCTCTTTAGGATGGGAGTTATTAACTCTGCATAGGATGTGCTAAGATGTGAATGGGCTAACACACACTGTCCATTAGGTGCCTGTAAATGTCAGCTATTATTTACCTATTTTTAAGCTTAACAATATGCGTCTCCTTAGGGATTACCAGTCAGACAATCTGCAGTTTTCTCTGCCTTAGGCATGAGTAGTGATGTACTCATGTATATGTGTTCCATGCTCCATGTTAACCAAAATGACCCAATGAGTCAGAAAGGCAATACCCAGTGTTGACAGCTCCCATGTAATAAAACCTGTGAAAATCAGATAAAGCTGAGTGATGGTTGTTATTTCTTATGACAGCAGTTTTTTTTTTCTATAAGCTGGCGAATATCCTAGTGTGTCTTGGAACAGAACTATGTCAGATTCATATGCCTGACTCTCATGCTAAATTTACCTCCTACTTGATTTGCTTGGCTTTGGATCTGGGTTTCATACTTATGAGGAGAATGGAGGACTTAGGAGGGAAAACTCAAACTGGGATGCACAAGACAATATTATCCTCTTCTTAGACATAAAACCAAGCTGTAACATCCTTTCCCACGTATTTCACATAGTGTTACAATTGTGCCTTTCTTTAATGAACTTGAACTTAAGGACTTAAAAGACAGAAAACTTTGTCATTTTGATTGGGAGAGTCTCAACAAGGGAATTCTGATTGAATGTCCTGTTTTTTCTTACAAGTAGGGTGGACAGAGCCTGCAAAGGCATGAATGTCCTCAGACAGGAAGTGATGATATTAGCAGGAAAAAAAAATCTCAATTAAGTCCTTATCAGTCACAGGCAAAAGAGACCAAGTCTGTAATAAATGAAAAGCCCTTGTACTAACGTGTAGCAATAAAATAAAGTAATAAAAATCACAGAGTGGAATATGAAGTCTCTCCCCTGGGCTCGGTACAGCACTGTCTAAAGGACAACACATGAGGACTTCAGTCACACTTGGAAGAAACTGGTGTTCTTCTGGGAGTTACCGGTTTTCCATCTTCCACCCTGGGCTACAGAGTGTCTGCCCTTGCGAAGGTCATGGCTGAACAGAGAAGTCAAGCAACAGGAGTTGCTACCCAGGGTCTTATTGCTATTGAAAAAATAAATAAAAAACCTCACTTGTCAGACAGGTCTGTTTCATCTTACCCCCGCCCCTATTCTTCTGCTTCTAATTAAGCTGTGCACAGAACCCAAATCCTATGGAGTCTGGCTGAAATAAATTCGAGACTTAGTCAACCCAGCTACAGGTACCGGAAGCCTAGAAACATAGCCCGAGGCTGGCTTTGGAACTCTGCTATTAAATTATTTATACTCCTCTTACTGAAGGTCCCTGCTGTAAGAGTTCCAGTGCGGCTGGATATATAAATCCCAGTCATGCTTGATATCCGCTCACCATTGTGGGGAGTACAGTCTTATGTTGCTTCTTTTGGTAGTGGTAAGAAAAGATGGATATTTTTTTACCCGCCAGGGTAATTGTTTGCAACAAAAGTTACTTGAGTTCAAGTTCAAAGATGACCATGAGAACTAACACAAATCAGAGGGAAAACAGTTAAGAGTGGCGTGCTCTCGGATGCGCTGTGCAGATTGGTACTCAGTTATTAACGCGATTCCATCTGCAGTCAGTTTGGTCTTTAGAGTGAGGAGATGGATTAAATGTCATTTTGTGGAAGATGAAGAAAAGACGTTTTCCCTTTCTGATCAAGTCTTTTCCATATTAGAATTTGTTCAGGGATGAAGAGATGTACTCAGTAGCTAGTCAGTAGATATTTATAGACTTTACATAGTGGCAAACTATACTTTGTTTTTATATAAACATTTTATTAATGGTTAATTGAAACTTGAACACAGTATTTCTCTTGACTACATTTCAGTGTGTGGAAATTCACTGCAAAGATTCTGAATATACCAATCGATCAAATTACCATACAAATTGAAGGCACATGTGCATGTAACTTGTATGTGCTTGTTTCGAATAAAATGTAATGATGTGGGAGTGATTTCTTATTAATAAAGAAACTGCCTAGGCCCATTTCATAGGCCAACCCTTAGGTAGGCGGAGAAAACAGAACAGGATGCTGGGAGAAAGAAGTTGAGTCAGGGAGTCGCCATGATTGTCCCACTCCAGACAGACTCAGGTTAAGATCTTTCCTGGTAAGCCAGCTCGTGGGCTACAAAGATTAATAGAAATGGGTTAGATTAATATGTAAGAGCTAGCCAATAAGAGGCTGAAACTAATGGGGCCAGGCTGTGTAAAAAGAATACAGTTTCCGTGTAATTATTTCGGGTATAAAGCTAGCCATGCAGGCGGCCGGGTGCTGGGGACGCAGCTCCGCCGCTCCTTATTTCAACAATGTAATATGTGGTTGGTTGGCTTGTAAATATTGATCTGACCTTCTTTCCACTGAATTTATGTATTATGCTCTAATAATTATATCTTTAAATTAAAACTTATTTAGACCTTTTAAAATGCCTTCTTAAAAAATATCTGGCAAGCCAGTGGAGCATAGAACAGCAGCGTTTTTCGGTCAGTACAGAATTAATACTTTACTTTTCTCTTTTATCATCCGACTCTCTTGTAAATGGGAAGAAGAAGAATTCAGTCTTCTTTAGGACGGCTGTACATATGAAGTTTTCTTTAATGGCTGTATGCACTAAGTCTTCTTTAATGGCTGTACGTACGAAGTCTTCTTTAATGGCTGTATGTATGAAGTGTCTATGATGCCTAGCATGCAGCCCCCAAAAGAGAATCTGTTAATATCATTACAGAAGTTGACCTGTAAGCCACTTGGCATTCTCTGTAAATCGAGTGATTCAGTTTCATGATAATTCAATAGGTAATGTTAATAAAATAAACTGGACTGAGCCAATGAGGGCTAAGAGTTCAACCTTCCAGAAACAAATGCACCTCTTCTCAAGTGTTCACAAACTTATTTGTTACTAGGAGATCTTGCTTGATGCTGACTCCAACCAGACAGACTGTGGAGCTTACATTCCTAACAGAATCCCGGTGAGGAGGGTAGCATGGCCATGCATGGGCTGTGCTATGAGTACAGCTATTTGAGATCGTGGCACCAGACAAGCTCGTGAAGAGATTGTTGCCACACATAAGGGATTTTCTTGGGCAGAGGGAAGGGAAAGGGCACTTGCCCAGCTTATGCAAGACCGTGGGTCCTAGGACCCAGAGGAAAATGGAGTTTATTTTGAAATAACTTAAAGGAGTCACTACCTAACCTGCCTCCCCAGTTATCTGTTATTGGATGTGAGTCTTTTATATCATGCTTCCTTTTTGCTTCTGACAATCAGAAACTGCATGTTTACAGAGGAAGTTAAAATAGACAAACACCAACATCTTTGTCATTTAACCTAAAAGTCCTGCTAAGTCGCTTCACAGTTACATGGCTCACATCTAGCACAGTACTGGACCCATAGTAGATGGCCAAGAGCCATCTAAAAGAATAATCCATTTATTAATGAAATTTATTTAGTTCATTGACCCATGATTTTACAATGTACATATGCTTCATGGTATCATATTATAGGTGATAAAGATATGGGCAATTTATATGCTATGTGGGGAAGTGTTTTTCCGTTATTCTAACTGCTTTAAGCATGCTAAGTAGAGTATATAAAGAATATCTAGGGAATATTTTAAAACATACTCATGCTTGGTCCTTCCACAAAATCAATTAAATCATAAGATCTACAAGTGGCTCTTGGGCTATTTTTGAAGCCCCCCGGGGGTCCCATTGGTTGCCAGGCATGAGCGGCTAAGATCATGTGGAATAAACACCCAGGCTTCGCCAGTTCTTCCAGACCATCAGCTTTTACTGCCCTGTTTCATGCCGTGTTCAGTGATAGTGCAGAAGTTCTGAGCAGACCCCTTGAGATCTCCCTGTCTTAGCCAGTTTACTCTGTCCTGGTCCTTTTCTTGTCTTTCTCTCTGCTGAGCAACCTTAAGATTCTATAAAAGTAACACGTATGTGTAGGTTTTCAGAAGCAAGCACAGGGTTGGGAAATGTCGCATAATTGCTCGAGTGCTTATCTGCCATACATGAAGCTGTAGGGTTGATTCCCAGACTATATAAACCATGGTATCTGGTAATCTTAGCATTCGGGAAGTAGAAGATCAGAATTTTATCCTTAGGCTAAATAATAAGTTTGAGGCCAGCCTGTGATACAAAAAGCAAATTAAGAAAGCGTAAAAGTATAAAGAAAATTTTAAATCTTCTAATCTTATTCATATTCCACTAAAAAAAAAGTCCCTCCTTATATCCAGTCTTGTGTATTCCTCTGGAGATTTTCTGTTTATGTCGTCATCAGGTATAGTCTTGTAGAAATACACACACAATGCTATATTATGTCATGAGCTTGCTTTTTCACTTAAAAGCATGTGCTGATGAGGTTTCCATTAATATATACAGTTTGATTTTTTTTTTTAAAAGGATGCATAGCAGCCTCAGGAAAAGCTGTAGTTTTTTAAAGTAGATCCTTATTCAGACGCATGTAGAATGTTGCCCATGCGTCAACGTTCTGATGACTGGAATCTGCCAAAGTCATCGTTACACATTTTTACATAATTTTGGCTTTGTGTCTGACTGCCCAGTTTCCTCTCCCACCCGATTTATTAGACAGTGCTTCCTTCTTGCAGTAAGTGAACCTAACTGTGTTGGCCTCTGCCCGCCCCAGCATCTCCCAGCAGACGTTGGCAATCCTTCCTCCACAGGCTCAGCTGTACATCCATCCTGACAGAAGGCTCAAGAAAACTAAAGAAAACTGGGAATTGTGCTGGTTGTTGCAGGACCTCACATCATAAACCACTGTTAGTACCTATGTTTTATGGACCATAAAAAGGAGCAACAGAAATAAATTCACTCACGGGTAAGGAAGGAGCCAAGACTCTAAACAAAGTCTTGTTTTGTTCTAAGTACTCTGCAAGTTTTCCTGTTTCTCCTCGGATGTCTGATTACTACTCCTGACAAACAACACCAGTGTGAGCGGTGGCTCCTCGGTCACGCGTGGACTTGCCTCTCCGCTTCCAGGGTGCCACTGCTCTGCTAATCGGCCCCTACTGTGCTTTCGTGCTGATGTCTCCCCCCTGCACCCAAGTCTCTCCGCGGCCCTTCCTTGGGAACATACATTCGAAGGACAGAACCCAGGCCTTGGTGTCTCACTTATTTAAAAGCAGCGAGGGACTGTCATTTTGCTGTTTCTAGAAGTGGCATACTATTGTGGTTCCTCTGTGTTCAGCTTGGGTTCCCACTAGGAAGCCATTTTATCCAATAAGGCCATAGACTGTAAAACGTTGTAGAGGAACATACGGGTCTCAGCTGTAGACACAGAGATACAGAACCAGGGTCCATGGAACAAGTGAACAGAGAGGGATACAGTTCATTGGTAACAAAATCTAGCCACACACATTTTGCAAATGTTTGCCTTTTGGGTAAAACTGAAGGTGATCTCTGAACACATATATTCAAAAATAATGATTTTTCTACAAGCACTAAAGTCATTCATGTCAGGAAAAGAATACCCCAGAACAAAATGACTTAGAGTAAGACTGGCTGAAGATGCATAGGGGAAGAGGTCCTACAATCCTTTTTAATATCAGACTAAAATATTGGTACGTATCTCTTCAGGGAATAAAGTTGAAGTCCAATATTAATGACTTACCCACTGTTAATAATTTGCCATATTTCAAAACCATGCTCCTTGATTAGTTTCCATATGTAATTACACTACTTATGATGCCTTAAGAGTGTTGTACGCTGCCACTGAATAGACAGAGTTGATATAAAATGGGCCAGGGTTCAGATCCCAGGCTGATTTATAACCATCTTCGTCAGACTGTACTTTGCAAAGGCGATCACAACAATCCCCCCCCTCTTCCATAGTCTCGAATGTTGATAGTCGCACATCAGAAGTGGAGCCTAGTCATGCGCTATTTAAAAATCAGCAGATCTGTGACATTTTTGGTAACCAAGATCACATGACAAAAGTGATGCAGTGTGACTCCAGAAGCTGGGACAGAAACGGTGACGTGGCACCTGCACTATTTGTAGGAACACTGAACTAAAATCCTAAAGCACCACATAAGCAACTCCACTCTCCTGAAGCTGCCATGCTGAGGGGAAGCTCAGACTTCCCACATAGAGGGACACATGGAGAACCTCCGAGCCAATATAAAGAAAGGAAGAAAGAGAAAAAAAGGAAGAAAGAAAGAGGGGGGCATAAGAAACAAAGAGAGAGATACCTTAGCTTTCACCCCAGTGTTCCGCTCAGCCAATGTGTCACCATTATCTTATGAAAGACCCCAGGCCAGAGCACATGACAGCAAACAAAGACTACAGTAGATAGTTATGTCACAGTAGTGATTAACCAACATCTTTTATCTTTAATTACTTACTTGTGTGTACTTTGACTTCCTTGCCTCTAAAATAAGGCTAATGATAAATAAGCAAAGATTATAAATATTGTACAAGACTCCCAGGAGAACTGATCCAAGCGAAGTCTATGTCTCCATGTACTCAGACTTCTTCCCAAACATCCACCTCTCCTTACCAGCTCACAGCAAGAAGCCATGGCATGCTAAGGTTTAGGTAAATATCCCCCAAGGCCCATAGAGTGAGGGCTTGGCTACAGTAACCATGCAGAGAGGGTGGAAACTTTAAGGGCTATAACTCAGGACAGGAAGTTAGGTTACTAAGAGATTATCCTGAAGAGGATATTATATCTGCAGGGCCTCATTCTTCATCTCTCATCCATATAATTCTATAAGGCCAGTATTACAGACTCCGTGCCTGTGTGAATGATCTTGTTATGGGCCCCAAAGCAACAGATCCAACCAAGCATGGATTGAAACTTCCAAAACTATAAGCAAAATAAGTCATTACTCCTTTAGATTTGAAAATCTCTGCTATAGTATTGGAGTTATGGAAAACTGACAAACACATGTTATAACCAGAGTCTCATGCCTGAAAAGACATTATCCAAGAGGAAGAAGTTGTTGACGAACTGTGAGCAACTAGCACATAGACTTAAATGATGTTTGCAGAGTAGTTACCATACAGGAGTCTTAAGGACCAGTACTACCACAACCATTCTGTTTTGGTTACCTATGGTTAGAGACAGGTTTCAGCATGACACTAGTCTTGGAATTCAGATTGTTTCATGATGGCAAACATAAATGCTGGGTTGGAGAGGTTTTGTCTTGGCCATCTTATCTCACGGATCCTTCCACTTTCATAGATTCTACCCCACTTACTGAAATTCCATATTGACTACAAAGCTATACAAAACCACAGAATATTCTGAGATACACTTTTATAAGGTAATATTTATTATTTTGTTATTATTATTGTCTGTGTGTATGGTATGTGCATTATGAGAGAGTGAGTGCCACAGTGCTCTTGTGGAGGTCAGGGGATCTTTGGCAGTTTGTTCTCCGCCCTCTGTGGTTTCTAGGGGCAGACTAGGGTCATCAGTCTTGCATGGCAAATGTTCCTACCCTCTGGGCCATCTTGCCTGCTGTGTGACTGTTGATTTCCAGTTTTTATCTTCTTCACAGAAAGAACCATGTTTTATCTACCATAATATTTGTCTTCCTATGAGACAAAACATACACATCCCAAATTATTCAGTCATGTTGCTTACTATATTTCTCTCAGTGAAACATATTTCTGGAAGTTTATTTCTCCTTTTGAAAGTAACATTTATTTATTATTTTTAAAATGGAAATGCATATAATTAGATGAATAACCAACCACTGGATCTAACAGAAATGAATACTATTAAAGACGTTTGCTTCTACTTTCAAACTTTTCTGTGCATATTTTAAATTATATTTCCCCGAATTTTCTGGGACTTAATTTTAAGAAAGTAGTTGAAATTTTGGTACAGGATCAATGAAGAGAATTCTTGATTTTAGAGTTATTTCTTATGCTGCCCTAGAGGGATCCCCTAGAGCTGTACTCTAATTTACAAGAGCTAGTTCTAAGACAGGCTCCAAAGCCATAGAAAAACCCATTCTTGCAAAAAAGAAGAAGAAAAAGGAGAAAGAAAAGAAGAAGAAGAAGAAGAAGAAGAAGAAGAAGAAGAAGAAGAAGAAGAAGAAGAAGAAGAAGAAGAAGAAGAAGAGGAAAAATAAACCATAAAATTCAGTTTGTTGATCATGCTAGTCTCATTTCAAGTGCTTACTAGGTAGCTACAGGTGGATGTGAGCATGTAAGCTACACATTTTCACCTTTGTGGAGAATTCCTTGGATGCCCTACAAGACTTCTCAGACTTAGCACTGTTGACATTTTGGGCCAAGTATTTTGTTGTTGTAGGAGGAAAGGTCTTGTCCCATGAGTCATTGCAGGCTTCACCATGTTCCTGGTCTGTGCCTGCTAGGTCACAGTTAGCATCCTACGCTCCAAATAAATTTTTTTTTAAAAAAGTATCAGATGTGGCTACATCTCTGGGATACAAAATTGCCCCAAGTAAGACCCACTGTCGTAAACATGAAAAGCTAACAATAAAAACAGTCAGCTGTAGAGGTGCAGCAACCTGACTGTGGGGCTGATTCTACCTACCACTGAGCTAGGCAGCTGTCACCTCCTTCTTCATCATCCCATGCATGTCTCTCTGGAAACTGTGCTCTTGTCCCGAGAGGACATTTTCTGATATGGAAGATTCCTTTGTGTAAGGACATACGAGTAGCTGTGTTCTCTCTCACCAACCTTCAAACGAGCTCTGAAGGTCCATTTGTGGATCCCAGGTTAATATACAGATCTAAATCAAGGGTTGCATGTGTCCATCTGTCTTTCTTTTAAATTAATAGATAAATAATATCACTGAATGAACACACATTCCAAGCACTAACATATAGTGCATGCTATCCCTACTTTATCATCTTTATAATAACCCTGTAGTAGGTGCAGTTTATTACTTCTGTTATACAAAGGGAAGATACATATTTGCAATCTATTTAGTGTAATACAAATAGTGAGTTGCAGAGTAAAGTTTTATATTCAAATGTCTTTTCTGTTAAAACCCACTTGTCTAACTAATAAGCACACCGATACCAAATTTTTACTGTTAAATGTTCAATCAAGAGTAGAATACTTTGATATTAGGCAATTGTATTCGTCGGGGATCTCTAGAGTCACAGGACCTACGGAATGGATCTATATGGAATTTATCTGAATGACTCACAGGTTGCAGTCCAACTAATCCAGCAATGACTGGCTGTGAGTGGAAAGTCCAAGAATTTAGAAGTTGTTCAGTTACACAAGGCTGGGTTCTTAACTAGTCTTCTGTATATACTGGAATCCCAAAGAAGTAGACTCCAATGCCATTAATGGAAAGGATGTATTGGCAAAGTGAAGGCAAGCAGGCAAAGAATGAACAAACCCTTCTGTCTTCCCTTGTCCTTATATAGGCTTCCGGTAGATTTGGCCCGGATTAAAGGTGTGCCTTCCTGCCACAAGTTCTAAATCAAAAGCCTGTGTCTTCCTGCCTTGAGATCCGGATCACAAGAGTGCCCTCCATTTCTGGATTGTAGTTCATTCCATGTATAGTCAAGCTGGCAACCAAGTATAGCTGTTACAGTAACCTCATGACTCTGATGCTGCTTGGTATCTGTGGTGGTTTGAATAGGAAGGGGTCCTATAGACTCATGAGTTGGAGTGCTTGGCCCACAGGGAGTGGCACTATTAGGATGTCCGTCCTTGTTGGAGTACGTGTTGCTTTGTTGGAGGAAGTGTGTCACTAGGGGGTGGAATTTGAGGTTGCAGAAGTCCAAGCCAGTTCTCTGCCTGCTGCCTGTGAATCCAGATGTTGAACTCTCAGGTCCTCTCCAGCATCATGTCTGCCTACATGCCACCCTAAGTCCTGCCTCAGTTAAATGCTTTCCTTTTGAAGAGTTGCTCTGGTCCTGGTGACTTTTCAGAGCAATGAAACCCTAACTAAGACAATATCTAGAGAACAAAGAACGGGGACAGGGTACCACGGTGCTGGGAGTGACTCATAATATCCGAAACAAAGTGAGAAGATATACATTCAGAAGCAGTTTCCCTTTGTTCTTAAGTAAGAACAGGTTTTGGAGACGTTGTTGACTAACTCAAGGTGCCAGACAGGAGTTGCATCTCCTGACTCCTAGATTAGACTTTCTGTATGAGGCTGACTTGACTCTTGCCAACCTTGTGTTTGTCTGGGTATGACAGAGAATGAAGAAAATAAAAGATGCATTAGGAGCTGCTGAGAGAGAAAGAAGATGAAGAAATAATAGCCTATGGTTCATGCACGGAAGTACAGGCACTAGCGAAGGCACAGCCCGATTTGCAGTATTGCTGCCTTTACTGTGGTGTGAATGCATATGGATAGGGATGTGTGTACTCCTACCGCAGCCAACCTCATGCTTCAGAGGCCACATTACTGAACATAAAGATCTGAGTAATAGTATTTCTTGTTTCCATCAATAAATACAGTAGACACAAATGACCTCAAAGTGTTGTTATCACTAAACTCTAAGAAATACACAATGAAAAGTATAATTAATGTGTTGAGAATTTGTTGCCTTTGCTTTAATATAATATTATCTTATTCTTTCTAATATAATATGATAACCTTATAAAAGTGCTGTTTTAATAATGGCTATATTAGCTACTATCTGCCAAAATCCCTAAAAAGGTGACAATTAGCTCTTAGCAGCCAACAAGAGCCCTGTCTATCCCTTTTTTTGGATGTGGGTTAAGAAATCCATATTAGCATCTACAGCTGACTTCAAAGGACTTTGTAGGAGTCATGACCCAAATACAAGATAGTTGCCCTGAGAGACTGCCTTTCTTCACAGTACAGTAAGGCCCAGGTTATTTTCAACCTTCATAAGACCAGTAGCTTCAAGAGCCTTACTCATTTAGCCCCATCTGAGATGTAGTGGGCCACTTCAGATCATATATGACCTAGAAAAGAGTTCCCATGACCTTTTCTCAAGCCATACAATGAGCCAAAATTATCTTTTCCCATATTTTTATTTATATGTTCATTTAAAAGCACAACTAGACAAAAAATACATTTAAAAGAAGATTCTACAATAAAAATCCAGTCACCCATGAATCTCTAATCCAGTTACTGGAACAGGACGGACTTGAAGCAGTGTCAAAGGTAATAAAAGATCGTAACTATGTGCAATAAAAGACTGGCTGCGTGGGCCATAGCTGTCTTTGGACTTTAGGACAGGAGCAGAAAGAGCAGACTTCAACCCCTCGGTTCACAAATCTAGCAACCCTGCACGATTGTAGCCAGATGGATAGAAAGGAAGACATGGTCCAGACCAGTACTCTTTCCACTCAGTCTACTCGATAATTAAGCAACTGTCCTGCCCTGGGCACTGTGCTCAAGGCGCCTTCGTGAGGAACAGAAAGTACAATGCCAACGCCTCACAAAACGGTTTTCATTTCTTTAAATTAAATATTTTAAGAATTTTAACATTCCTTAATATTTCAATTTTTAATTTAATAAAACCAAAATAAAAAAACTAAACAGAAAAGTTTTGATCCATGATATGAAAGTATTTGTCATATTGATGAAGTCATAAAATATAATTTTAATGTGTTTAATGAGCAGTAAACTCATGAGGGCAAATATGCCTCAAAGCCTATGAAAATGTAATAAGGCCAGATGATTCTAGGCACTGGGGAAAGATAAGAAGGTGACTGGGTGGACCAGTCTCCTTTCCCAGGGCTTTCATTCTTAGTGGGGCATAGCAGTAATGAACTCATAAATAAATCAATGAACAAGTCATTTCCGACAGTGATCAAGTCCATGGGAAAATGAAACACAGTTTGCTGGAGAGCACCGGAGGGAAGCTGTTCCAACCATTACTTTATGATGATGTGGTATCAGTGTTGAGCACTGGGCAATAAAGCTCAGATTGTTGTGAACTTTCAAAGGAAACACTGTCCAGACACAAAGACCAGCACACTAGAGAAGCTGAGCCAGGGATGAGCTTGGTGGACCCGAGGAGCCAAGTCTGGTGTGCTAGAAGGTGGAGAGAGAAGGGAGGTGGATAGCAGAAGAGGTTAATAGAATAAGAAGGGCTGGTGCATGGAGATTGGAAGCCATACAAAGGCCACAGATCTGTCCAGAATCCAGTGGGAGCTTATTGAGAAGACTGACGTAGGATAAGGAAAGAATCTCACATATACCTCAAGATTACTGTGCTGAGGTGGTGAATATCTTGGAAAGGGTTGGGGAGCAAGTAGTTTGAGCACTAATGCAGGTAAGTGATGATGATACCCAGGATGGCAGCACTGGAAATGGAAGAGATGGGATGGAGCAGTAGGGATGAAGAGCAAAGCGGTAAGAAGGGTGGGAAGCCAGGAAGACCCTCATGGGGAAGATAATCAAGCAGTTTCTAAGATGGATCACTCTGTGAAGAAAATAAGACGACGTTGTTCACAAATAAAGTTCTTAAATCATGAGACTGTAATGTGCACTGTGTTGATGAGAGAACGCACGCCTGTCTAAATTACAAGTGTTTGTAATGTTTTGCTATTTGAAGGCTATTGAAGGAAGAATAGTCTTCAGCTCACATCATTTATGAATCAGACGATGCATAGCATAGTAACAGCTTCACCATTCTGCGGGATATTTTACTAAAAATATGTGTGGATAGAGTAACCACAAGGGAAAGCCTAATTTTGGATAGAAACAACACTCAACAAATGAAAATACATAAATTGAAACAAAGGACATTTTTATAGGCATTTCATGAAATACTGAAGCAATTTCTCCACACAAAACAGCAAAATTTAAATCACCATGTAAACACTGAGCAAGAATTTCAAATGCGGAATAAGCCACGAGAATCAAGTTTTAGGAGACTCTGACAAAATTCAGAGATACACTTAAACTCCCTAGCTGTCTCATTTCTAAAGTTTTGTAATGCCCAGTTCAGCGTTAAGTAAATCGAGGTATAAAACAATCTTTATACTCTGCTACAAAAAGTCTTAATTATTCAAAGTATAGTTCTAAAATAATTAAACATGTTACAAGGTCACTTTCAAACCAATTTATTTTATTTTTTATTTATTTTTTTTCTTTTTTTTCTCCATAGTTACAAATCAATTTATTTATTTTAAAATCACATACATTTGTTTATCAAAATGTTTTTTGCTGGTGTTTGTACTTGGGGTCGTTCCCAGGCTAAACACACATTTTGCTACAAAGCTATAGCCAAGTCCCTAAGTTTATTTTTAAATTCCTTAATTTATCTCAGTTTAGTCCTGTATGTTTGTACAGCAAAAAGAATGTACATTTCTTTTTTTTTTTGCCATCGATATAAAGAGTATCTAATTTTTATTTTTTTTTTTTTTAGCACCAGACAGAAATCTCAAGGTCTAAATCAGGAGCAGAAGGAGGGGGAGCACGAGCAAGGAACTCAGGACCGCGAGGGGTACACCCACACACTGAGACAATGGGGATGATCTTTCGGGAATTCACCAAGACCAGCTAGCCTGGGTCTGAAAAAGCATGGGATAAAACCGGACTTACATAGGGGACAATGAGGACTACTGAGAACTCAAGAACAATGGCAATGGGTTTTTGATCCTACTGCACATACTGGCTTTGGGGGAGCCTAGGCAGTTTGGATGTTCAGCTTACTAAACCTGGATGGAGGTGGGCGGTCCTTGAACTTCCCACAGGGCAGGGAACCCTGATTGCTCTTCAAGCTGATGAGGGAGAGGGACTTGATCGGGGGAGGGGGAGGGAAATGGGAGGCGGTGGCGGGGAGGAGGCAGAAACCAATTTATTTTAAACTTATGAAAAGGAAAAGCCAAATCACAAAGTGAAGTTTGCCTATCTATGAGAGCTAATAGAGTTTTCGGAGGAAGTTAAAACAGCTGTGACAGTATTATATTTTGGCAATAAGTTAAATTTCGCAGTGTAAATACATATAATTGGTTTAAATCTGTAGAATTATGCATGCTGAGAATTGAAATGATTAAGAAATTATTTACATATTTCCTGAAATACCTATAAAATTTTTGTTTTTTTATTGGTGTGCTTTCATTTGGGGGGTGTCTTCTTTCTATTCTTCCCAGTTCTGGTTCACAGGATACCAAATTTCTTTTGGAAAAAAGGAAATGGGCCCTCAATTTTCACATATTTGTTTCATTAGATTAAATATATGAACTAACTCCATATCTGCTATGGCAGTGAATTCTTTTTTTTTTTTTTTTTTTTTTTTTTT
>NC_022035.1:3861949-3865439 GCF_000317375.1 Microtus ochrogaster | reverse complement strand
CAGGCTGGCCTCGAACTCACAGAGATCCACCTGCCTCTGCCTCCCGAGTGCTGGGATTAAAGGTGTGCGCCACCACCGCCCGGCTTGGCAGTGAGTTCTTGAAAGGCATTTCCACCACACATGTGAAGCTCACTGTATTGCTCCTTCTTTCCTCTCTTTGAAGAACTTTTCACAAAGCTTTAGCAATTGCTGATGTCTCCTGGAAGCAGGTAATTCATCAGGTGCCCCACCTTCTCAAAGGACAGGAAGCTTGCCAAGGACAAATTGCTGATGACAATCAAGTTTAAAATTAAAAAACAAACAGAACAGGCTTGCCTAATGATGTAAAAGTTACCATGGTACCGTTGTATACCTAGCTCAATCTTCATGAAAGCAGGGATTGCATAAAACATTTCATTGATACAATTTTTATTTATCTATGAAAGTCATTTTGCCAGAAGTAAATGATTCTGTTGTTAAGATGGTTTTAACAGATGTTCACAAAACATGTCATGCTGCCTATCGAACTATGCTTTTTCTTAACTACGCTTATTGTGGCTTTTATTCTTTTACAGTATAATTTTTTTTATTGATTTTATTAAGCTATATATTTTTCTCTGCTCCCCTCCCAACCTCCCATCTCCCATTCAACTCTCTCCCATGGTCCCCATGCTCCCAATTTACTCAGGAGATCTTGTCATTGTCTAATTCACATATAGATTACATCCATGTATGTCTCTCCTAGGGTCCTCATTGTTGTCTAGGTTCTCTGGGATTGTGATTTGTAGTCTGGTTTTCTTTGCTTTATGTCTAAAAACCACATATGAGTGAGTACATGTGATAATTGTCTTTCTGTGCCTGGGTTACCTCACTCAAAATGATGTTTTCTAGCTCTATCCATTTGCCTTCAAATTTCAAGATGCTGTTATGTTTTTATTGATTTTTTTGAGTTCTACATTTTTCTCTGCTCTCCTCCCTGCCTATCCCCTTCCTCGTTCAACCCTCGCCCAAGGTCCCCATGCTCCCAATTTACTCAGGAGAACTTGTCTTTTTCTACTTCCCATGTAGATTAGATCTATGTAAGTCTCTCTTAGTGTCCTCATTGTTGTCTAAGTTCTTTGGGGTTGTGATCTGTAGACTGGTTTTCTTTGCTTTGTGTTTAAAAACCACTTATGAGTGAATATCTTTCTGTGTCTAGGTTACCTCATTCAAAATAATGTTTTCTATGTCCATCCATTTGTCTGCAAAATTCAAAATGCCATTATTTTTTTCTGCTGTGTAGGACTCCATTATGTAAGCATACCACATTTTCCTTATCCATTCTTCAGTCAAGGGACATTTAGATTGCTTCCAGGTTCTGGCTATTACAAGTAATGCTGCTATGAACATAGTTGAGCACATGCCCTTGTGGCACGATTGAGAATCCTTTGAATACACGTCAAAAAGAGGTATTACTGAGTCTTGAGGAAGGTTGTTTCCTAATTTTCTGAGAAATTGCCACATTGACATTCAAAGGCACCATGCCAGTGTGCATTCCCACCAGCAATGTAGGAGTATTCCCTTTACCCCACATCCTCTCCAGCATAAGTTGTCATCAGTGTTTTTGATCTTGGCCACTTGGACATTCTTACATGTGTAAGATGGAATCTCAGAGTTGTTTTGATTTGCATTTTTCTGATGACTAAGGATGTTGAACGTTTCCTCAAGTGTCTTTCAGCCATTTTAGATACCTCTGTTGAGAGTTCTCTGTTTAGGTCTGTACTCCATTTTTTAAAATTGGATTATTTGTTCTTTTAATGACCAATTTCTTGAGTTCTTTGTATATTTTGGAGATCAGACATCTCTCTGATGTGGGGTTAGTGAAGATCTTTCTCCATTCTGTAGGCTGTTGTTTTGTTTTGTTGATCATATCCTTTGCCTTACAGAAGCTTTTCAGTTTCAGGAAGTCCCATTTATTAATTGTTTCTCTCAGTGTCTGTGCTGCTTAGGAAGTATACTTACCACTTTGTCTTCTATAAGGCTCAGTGTGGCTGGCTTTATGTTGAGGTCTTTGATCCATTTGGACTTGAGTTTTGTGGATGGTGATAGATATGGGTCTATTTTCATTCTTCTACATGTTGATATCCAGTTATGCTAGAACCATTTGTTGAGTATGCTTTCTTTTTTCCATTTGATATTCTTTGTCAAAAATCAGGAGTTGGAAGGTGTGCGGATTAATATCTGTGTCTTCGATTTGGCTCCCTTGGTCCTCCTGTCTGTTCTTTTGCCAATAACAGGCTGTTTTCAGTACTGTAGCTTTATAGTAGAGTTTGACATCAGGGACTGTGATGCCTCCAGAAGTTCTTTTATTGTACAGTATTGTTTTGGCTATCCTGGGTTTTTTGCTTTTCCATAGGAAGTTGAATACCATTCATTCGAGGTCTGTGAAGAATTTTGTTGGGATTTTGATGGGCATTGCATTGAATCTGTAGACTGCTTTTGGTAAGATTGCCATTTTTACTACGTTAATTCTACCTATGCAAGAGCATAGGAGATCTTTCCACTTTCTGGTGTCTTCTTCAATTTCTTTCTTCAAAGATTTAAGTCTTGTCATACAAGTCTTTTACTTGTTTGGTTAGAGTTACTCCGGGATATTTTATGCTATTTGTGGCTATGGTGAAGGGTTTTTTCTCTGATTTCTTCCCCAGCCATTTTATCATCTGTGTACAGGAGGGCTACTGATTTTTTTGAGTTAACATTGTACCCTCCTACATTACTGAAAGTGTTTATGAGTTGTAGAAGTTCCTTGGTAGAATTTTTGGGATTGCTTATGTAAACTATCATATCATCAGCAAACAGTGAGAGTTTGACGACTTCTCTTCCACTTTGTATCCCGTTGATCTACTTTTGGTGTCTTATTGCTCTAGCCAGGATTTCAAGAACTTTATTGATATGGAGATAGTGGACAAAGTTGTCTTGTTCCTGATTTCAGTGGAATCGCTGGGAGTTTCTTTCCATTTAATTTGATGTTGGCTATTGACTTGGTATATATTGCCTTTATTATGTTTAGGTATGTTCCTTGTATCCCTGCTCTCTCCAAGACCTTTATCATGAAGGGATGTTGTATTTTGTCAAACGCTTTTTCGGCATCTAATGAGATGATCATGTGGTTTTTATTTTCAATTTCTTTATATGGTGGATGACATAGACAAATTTTTGTATGCTGAACCATCTCTGCATCTCTAGGATGAAGCTGACTTGATCATGGTGGATGATGGTTCTGATGTGTTTTTTCATTCAATTTGCCAGTATTTTATTTAGTATTTTTGCATCAATTTTCAGGAGTGAGATTGATCTATAATTCTCCTTCTTAGTAATATCTTTCTGTGGGTATCAGGGTAATTGTAGCCTCATAAAAAGAGTTTGGCAATATTCCTTCTGTTTCTATTGTGTGGAATAATTTGAGGAGTATTGGTATTAGTTCTTCTTTGAAAGTCTTGTAGAATTCTGAGCTGAAACCATCTGGTCCTGG
>NC_022035.1:3834242-3858759 GCF_000317375.1 Microtus ochrogaster | reverse complement strand
ATACAGTTTCCGTGTAATTATTTCGGGGCATAAGCTAAGCTAGCCATGCGGGCGGCAGGGTGCTGGGGACGCAGCTCCGCCGCTCTTATTTCAACAGTGTGTGTGTGTGTGTGTGGTTTAATGTATGGTTTAAGCTTTAGAAGTGTTTCTTTTACATATTAGGGCACCCTTATATTTGGGGCATAGATATTTAGTATTGAGATTTCTTCTTTATGGATTTTATCCGTCTTTGTCTCTTTTGATTGATTTTAGTTTGAAGTCTATTTTGTTAGGTATTAGGATAGTTACACCAGCTTTTTTTAAAGGTCCATTTAATTGGAAACATCTTTTCCCAATCATTTGCTCTGAGATGATGTCTGTCTTTGAGGTTGAGGTGTGTTTCTTGTATGTAGCAGAAGGATGGCTTCTGTTTTTGTATCCAATCTGTTATCCTGTGTCTTTTTATAGGTGAGTTGAGTTCATTTATATTAAGGGATATTAATGAGCAGGGATTGGTATCTCCTGTTAGTTAACTTTTCATTGTTGGTGATGTTATTTTGTGTGTTTTTTCCCTTCTTTGGAATTGCCGCTGTGAGATCATCAATTGTCTGGGTTTTTTTTTTTTTATTGATATAGCCATACTCCTTGGGTTGAAGTTCTCCTTCTAATACTTTTTGTAAGACTGGGTTTGTGGCTAGTTATTGGTTAAATCTGGTTTTGTCATGGAATATCTTGTTTTGTCATTTTATGGTGTTTGAAAGTTTTGCTGGGTATAGTAGTCTAGACTGGCATCTGTGGTCTCTTAGTGATTGTATAACACTTTACCAGAATTTTCTCGCTTTCATTATTTCTATTGAGAAGTCAGGTGTAATTCTTATAGGTCTGACTTTATATGTTACTTGTCCTTTTTCTTTGTAGCTCTTAATGTTCCTTTCTAAAATTCTGTATGTTTAGTGTTTTGATTATTATGTGGCGAGGGGTCTCTTTTTTAATTCAGTCTCTTTTGTGTTCTGTAAGCTTCTTGTATTGTCATAGGAATATCTTTAGGTTGGGAAAGTCTTCTTCTATGATTTTGTTAAATATATCCTCCTCAAACCGTGTTAGCACTGAGAACCAGTTCAGATCCCTGAGCTCTTAGGGGATAATTTCTCACTCAAGCTACCAAACCAATTTTAAAGATGGATTAAGCTATTTGGAATTTTGTATATCTGGGTTATTCTGAAGTTTGGGGAGTTATATTTCTATAAAACACCATCAAAATAATAATAATAAACCCCTCTTTTCCACTGAGTGCTTAGAAAGTTCAAATACCATATTTATATCTACTTTGGAATATTTAGGTGGGGAGTGAAACATGGGTTCTTAATGTAATTATCAAAACCTTAAATGAAGCCAGCATAAAAATGTTTTTGATCCTAAAACAAAGACAATAGTCTATGGCACTTCCCCACTAAAAATTTAGTTTAAAAAAAGCTTTTTTTTTTTTTTTGGTAAAGACATTAAATGCTTACTACCTCTCCATTTCTGTGTGAGACTTTATAAGAAGATGCCTGATTTGACTCTTGTTTAGAGAAACACATGACAGAAACCAGTGATCTGGACTGAGAAATAGTAACCACACATCAGCAATTTGAATGACAATTGTGTACAGAAAAGATTTATATAAAACCAAACTCATATGAGTTAGTGAGCCAGTCACTTCAGATGGAAGCACTGCCTGTCAGGGCCCCCTTAGTCTCAAGGTTGTAAGTGGGCTTTCAGAGTTTGTGGTTGCTGCATTGTTGACTCACAAAGTGTCAAAATTGTGGAAGTCTGTAGAGGATTTGATGTTTTATTATTAGCTCTGAATTACAAGGAATATACCACTTCCCTATAGAGAGGCAGGGAGAGAGGGAGGGGGGAAGGGAGGAAAGTAGAGAGAGAGAGAGAGAGAGAGAGAGAGAGAGAGAGAGAGAGAGAGAATGAAAGATCTCAGTAGGAGGAGGAGCCACTAGTTAGTTCCCGGTTGCTTAGCCCCAAAATAATCACACAGAAACTATATTAATTAAATCACTGCTTGGCCCATTAGCTATGACTTACTATTGGCTAACTCTTACTTATTAATTTTACCTATTTCTATTAATCAGTGTATCACCATGTGGCAGTGACTTACTAGGTAAAGTTCCGGCATCCATCTCCAGTGGGCCTCCATGGCTTCTCCCTGACTCCACCCTTCTTTCTCCCAGCATTCAGTTCCACCTCCCCTGCCTACCTAAGTTCTGCCCTGCTATAGGTCCAAAGCAGTTTTTTATTCATTAATGGTAATCCCACATCAGATCTCTTGGTTTCATAAATGCCAATGAGCTAAATACATAAAAGCTACTTACTTCTAAATTAATACTTAGAGGTGAATGGCCCTACCACACTTTCTTTTTTTTTTAAATATTTATTTTATTTATTTATCATGTATACGATATTCTGTCTGTGTGTATGCCTGCAGGCCGGAAGAGGGCACCAGACCTCATTACAGAGGTTGTGAGCCACCATGTGGTTGCCGGGAATTGAACTCAGGACCTTTGGAAGAGCAGGCAATGCTCTTAACCACTGAGCCAACTCTCCAGCCCCGACACTTTCTTTTATTTAGACAGTGAAACCCTGTGTTATTGCCCTGAACTAGCTGGTATCTTCTGCCATGAGGCCTTCAGAGACATCTTCCCTCCATGGTCTTCCTAATGAGTGGCTGTAAACACACTCAGGTGGTGCCAGCCACAGACTCACAGCCCCAGTGAGCTGCTACTTCTTCCGTTCAAGAAAAAAAAAATGAATAAAACAATGACATTTCTATGAAGAACATGTTGGTGTACTTAAAAACTTAAATTAAACCAGTCACATTTTTCACATTTACCTGGTTCTGGAAACACTTCCTTCCAAACTGGTTGCCATTGCAATGTTGGTTTTTTTTTTTTTTTGTTTTTTTTTTTTTTTGAGAAATATTCATCTGTGGTAAAACTCCATTCTGTTCTATGCTTTGCACAGTGTCTCTCAGGAGACACAAATTGGCTCTCCATTATAAAAATGGAAAACCTGAGGCCCAGAAAAGTTGTTACCTTCCTGAAAATGAGCAAATATGTGTTTCTTTTAAAAAAAAAAAAAACTATTTTAATTGTGACCATCGTTTTCTGTGATTGGTCCTCTTTCTTTATTAGAATTTCGGAGAATTCAGTTTCATGGTCCAAGATCTGTAGGGATATACTTGTCATTCAAAACTTTCATACAACTTCAACTGGACACCTCAAAAAGCATGCTGCCATTCATAGTTATTTCAAAAGTCACACACCAGTATTCTTAAATCAGTCTGCCTCTTAAAATCCAGGCCAATTCCCTCAAACCTCTCTTATGAATGAGGCTGAACTCCAAAAATGTCTGGTACTCAGTAAGCAGTTGGTTTAGCAACTCTTAAAGCAGTAAGGTGACCAATCTCACTCTCCTGCTGAACAATGTCTGTAGTTCTCTATTGGCCTTGGGCTGAAATTCAGGATGAAGCAGAGCCCGCAACTGATGTCATATGGAGAGACTGTTTTTGAGCACAGCTTCCTTTGCTGGGAAGGCTGGGACACTACTCCTGTTTAGCATGACCCCTAGGGATGGTTTCTGGATAACAAAAATGTTCACTCAAGTGGACCCAGAACTTTTATCAAAATTAGTAGGAGCCAGAATCCTTGTAAGTCAGAACTTCGGAGAGAGCTTTAAATGTCCAACAGCACAGTTACCTGTGCTGGCGATGACAACATAGTCATAACTGGCACTTAGGAAAATCAAAATCAATTTTGTGCTGAAGAGCCCACCAAGGCTCACTTAGGTTAGTTATGTTAGGTTTGTGACTATGGAGATGATTGGCTCTGAGCATGGACGACAAATCCTACTGCTGAAGGACAGGGCCTCTTTCTCCCTTTAGATGGTGACACCAATCAGTTCTAATGTGAACTGTAATTCTTTCGTGGCCTATAATTTTCCTAAAAGCTTCCAGATTGGGAAAAGCTGCTGAGGCTGACGGCTCTTTCTCTGTGTGTACTCGCATAGCAGGCAGATGTACAAGTGACAGACATGTGTCCTGTTTCATCGCTTCATCTTTTTGATGGGTACCATGCTAAAAGATACTATCTCTCTATTGTACAGGGCTGGAGATAGGCATTCCTTGCTGTCATGGTTACATGTCAGCACTGGAATTTTAAAATGAGCTCTATTATAGCTGATAAGAGCCTTTCCACTGCTCTGTCTGACAGTCTTTCTGTCACTGGTAATTCTACCGAAGGAAGCCTGTGTCTATCACAAAGTGTCTAATCCAGTTTTCTTAAAATGATTATGGAGTTGCTGCAAGATAGAGAGAAAAAAAATTCAATCCCCTGAGAATGAAATTGTCTGTATTGGCTCTTTTCAGCAAGAATCACATTTTTTTTAATGATTTTTCAGGAAATACTGTTTCAGTAAACAGTTCCAGGGGGACATCAGTTAGTTCCTCATTATGGTTATTTTGATCTCTGAGATTCCTTTAAAAAATGAAGTGTTCACTGAAATAGTGTTCCGTTTAACTGTTATTTTACTTACCCCCCAAATTTTAGTATTATTATTTCATAGAAAAAAATGGTAGCTTTTGTTGTTATCTAGAATTAAGTAGGGTTTATGTGCTTGGAGCACTATATATATATATATATATATATATATATATATATATAGTTGATTTTGACATAATGGATCCAAATTTATTTGTAGGTGATTAATTTATCTGGAAGCAGCATGATATGCTCAAATTGTCTTGAAATATTATTTATAAAAAGTTGTTTATTGCATCCTCTGATTGTAATCAGCACCTTTAGGATGGTTGCAAATGTCTTTCTAATTTTCATCTTTCCAGCTACTTCTTTTTGAAAATAGATATATTATCAGGTGTGTGTATTGGGGGAGATAAATCAGAATGATTTTAGAATGCAATGCTGTAGATTCAAGTTTGTGTTTATATTTCCACTGTAATCATGACAGTATTTTTTATGTTGGCAAATGAAATTTCATGGAAGAGAAAGCAATATGAGTCCAATCACAACCTGTGCAAGCAGACTGTATATGTATTGTGTTTATGGCAAAGATACTGAATGTCAAGGACTTAGTTTTTGTTCAGTCCACCCAAAATATCATTTAAAACAACATCCTTGAGTGATATGACAAACAAAACTGTTGAAATTGAATGTGAATATATGTATTTCCTTTTTCAAATGCTTCCAGATCATCATTTACTTTGCCATTTTTAATTTATAAAACTGACTGCATATTCTGTTGTTGTTCAACATTTTTTTTTATTACTTTAGGGATTTTTTTTGTTGTTCTTTGTCAGTTTGATGCATGTCCGTACCAAATGCTAGTCCTCTGCATCCCGCATTCCCCTGCCTCATCCTCGCTCTTTCTCCCACTGAAACCCTCCTACTTATGTGTCTTTGTCTTCTGGTGCTTTCAGATCCATTATTTGTATGGAGAGTTGTTCTTATCAACCCAGGAAACTGTAACAATTCAGCCAGTTCTCCCACCGTGGCCGCATTTCCCTGAATTGTATATTTATGCATTTCAAGGATGAGACATGCTAATCAGCCTTGGTGGCTTTGGCCTACTTCTTTGTTTCTTGGAAAGAGGAACACAAGATGGAATGAGAACGGAGACATTTCCTAACAGGCTCTATAATAAGATGCAAACTAAAACACTTCTGTAACAAATTTGTAAGGCTAATATATGAGTCAGATTCTAACCCATGTACTATTCTGCAGACTGTGTGTATGTGTGTGTGTGTTAAATCCCACAAACACAGGTAATTTGTATGACCATTCATTTAGTTTATCTACCTATTCACAGTTTCTACACGTTCACACTCCACTCTTCTTTTCCAAGACCCATCTATCACCATGTTCTTCTTTGTGGAGACCTTTCTTCAGGCAATGAATTCACTATTTTTTCTTTTGTACAGAAGTATCTGTAGGTTAATTCTAAATGCCATTTTCCCTGGCATAAAGACCCATTAAGTACATTAAGTAAATTATTTTGTTTGTTTGATAAGAAAAAATCTATCACTCCAACTATTGTTGTTTTGAAGTTCAGTGTCTATTTCTCTCTGGTTGCTTTGAGATGATCATTTTAAAATTCTTTTTCCTAAAGTTTAGCTATGGTAGGTAGATGTAAATTTCCTTATATTCATGCTTACACACTTGAAACCTGAAAATGATGTTTTTCATCAGTTTTGGAGATACAAGTGAATTTGCCCTGATCATTGTTACCCATGATTCTTACCCCTTCGCCATGGCTGTTTCATTCTCTGATTTTATCATTCTTCACTCTGAATCATCTATCTAGACTTAACATCTCTGTGGGCTAACACCATTTTACTGTGCTCAGGTTTTAGTTACCCACTTCCTTTTAGCTCTAAATTTTAGTTATTGGAAGTTTATAAGATGTATATCATGTTCTTTCAAATAGTCTATGCAGACTTTTATGTTCAGTTTGTGTTGAAAATTTGATTC
Organism: Microtus ochrogaster; assembly: GCF_000317375.1. Classification (NCBI taxonomy): domain Eukaryota; kingdom Metazoa; phylum Chordata; class Mammalia; order Rodentia; family Cricetidae; genus Microtus; species Microtus ochrogaster. The sequence goes on along the minus strand of NC_022035.1, from coordinate 3,852,244 downwards.
ACATACTTATCTCTTGGAACATGACCACTCTTTACTGTAAAGGCTTTCATTTGGTGTATGAGGTCTTTTTGTTTATGTATTGCTTTCATTGACTTAATAAAGAAACTGCTTGGCTTGATAGGGCAAAACTTACGTACGCAGAGAAGACAGAACTGAATTCTGGAAGGAAAAAAGTAGAGTCAGAGAAACACCATGGAGCCACCAGAGTCAGACATGCTGAATCTTTCCCAGTAAGCCATGACCTCTTGGTGATATACAGATTATTAGAAATGGGTTAAATCAAGATGTGAGAGTTAGCTAATAAGAGGCTAAAATTAATGGGCCAAGCAGTGTTTTAATGAATACAGTTTCTGTGTGATTATTTCGGGTATAAGCTAGCCTGGCGGCCAGACCAGAACAAAAGGCCCATACTCCATGTAACATTCATTAGTTCAAAAGCATGGTCCATGCACAGTATCCGATTGCTTACAGCTTTTGCTTCTTCACCTGCATTGCTGTACTGTATCAGTGTCTTATTGTGAATTATTTAGTTCCAGATGTTTTATTTGAACCATAAAAAAACTTGTAGAAATAATTTGAGACCTATGTGATATTATTTTCCTCTGAAAAAATATTTATATTTGCTTCTGCCATATACCTGTGGCTACTTTAATCTCTAACTTTAAACTGGTTTCAGGATTTATTGACAGTTTGCCAATCCATTATTTATACCATATTCTTATTCATTCATCTGTTGAATGACATTTAGGTTGTTTCCTAAATTTAGGTTGTTTTAGGGTGGCAGTGATCATGACTTAGCAAGCATCTGTGGAGGAGAATATCAAGTCCTTGCCACATGCCAAAGACTGGTATAGCTGGGCATTTGTTAGATGTATTTAGACTTTTTGAGGATTCTCAACGCTGATTTCTGGAGTGGCTGCACCAATTTGCATTCCAACAAACAATGAATGAAGGTTTCATTTTCCCATTACCCTCACCAGCATTTATGGCTAGCTGTTTGTGGATCTTAATAATTCTGACTGGGGTGAGATGTAATCCCAAAATTGTTTTAATTTGCTTTTCCCTAATTGTTAAATACCACTTTGGGGTGTTTTTTGGGCATTTTGATTTCTGTTGAGTGTAGTATGAGCTGCGGGGCTGCATTCTGCCACCCAGCTCCCACCACCGGCTAGCTTTACCCGAAATAACAACACACAAACTGTATTCTTTTAAACACTGCTTGGCCAATTAACTCTAGCCCTTACAGGCTAATTCTCATATCCCGATCAACCCATCTCTAATAATCTGTATAGAATCAGTCTTACCGGGAAAGATTCAGCATGTCTGACCTGGCAGCTTGCTCCATGGCATCTGCCCTGGAGAGGGGAGCATGGCCTCTGAGCTCACTTCCTCTTCCTCCCAGCATTCTGTTCTGTTTACTCCTCCCCACCTATGTTTTAACCTATGAGGGCCAGCCAAGCAGTTTCTTTATTTTTTAACCAATGACCTTCCTCCATCAGTTGAGAACTCTGTTTAGATCTGTAACCCATTACTCCGAGGGCTGCTTGAAACTTGGGGGTTTAGTGAATCTGTTTTGTTCTTCAGAATAAAGACCAAATGACTTGAATCAAAACTCATCTAGTTTCAGACAAGCTTCCTCAAACACATAGAAATGCCCAATTCACACTAAGGTGTTTTTGATTATCACCCAAAGACCTAAGTCACAGAGTTTAAATGGAATCTTTTTGAAAGAACTTTTTACAGAATATCCTGACAAAAGGTTTTCAAATACTTATTAAGCCAAGTGACTTGTAAAGATGTAGAAAAAAGGGACAATATTTTCCCTTAAATGTACATAGTCAGTCATCTTCTGAAAACACGCTTGTAAAGTTTTCATTACTAACCCAGTAATAGTCTTGGAGTTCTCTGCTTTTCAGTCATTTTGGAAAATAATTTTTATTTTTGTGTTTGAAAAACCAATGATAATTAAGCCTCAGTGGGCAGAGGAAATTGAACTTCTGGAGTTTTGATAAGTGAAAAGTTACACAACATATTTCCTTCACGCATTTACAGGAAGATAAATTAGCAGATAGAGATGGTATCAACTACTTGTAAAGTCAAACTACAAACTCATGAAAAAATTATTAGTAAGTGCCCATGTGGTACAATCTGAATTTCATTCAATGAACTGAAGTACAAACTTTTAAGCGTAGTGCCCTACCTGAAACTTGGGAGCTCTTAAAAGGGAACGGTACCATGGTCGGGGAACAAGAGTTAAGGAAAGATACAATATCAGTAAATGGTATTTTAAAATTAAAAGTAACAACAAGAAAGAAAAGGCTCTTTTTTTTTTTTTTTTTGCAGTAGACTGAGACCATTACAGAAAGCCACAAGTGGTCAAACTGCAAAGACTAACTGACCATGGTGCCTAGCCCCAGTGACAACATCTACAATACAATCCCTACACCTAAGGCTCAAGGAGAATCATGGAAGATGGGGCAAAAAGATGATAAGAGCAAGATGGCTAAGAAGTGTGCTATAAGCTTGCATCTTGTGGATATGACAGGTGTTGGAACACAGTCCAAGAGTGGAATCGAGTGAGGAAAATTCTGAGCGCTTGCGAAAACATGCCAAGGAAACAAAAGTCTTGTGCCTTCTGTTTCTTCAAAAGGTGGAATTGTCCGCAATCCTAGAGAAGCTAAATAAGAAGGTGAATCCAAAGACAAACATATAGGCATCCCCCTGAATATTAACCTTCATCAGGCGATGAAAGGAGACAGAGACCCACATTGGAGCACCGGACAGAAATCTCAAGGTCCAAATCAGGAGCAGAAGGAGGGGGAGCACGAGCAAGGAACTCAGGACCGCGAGGGGTACACCCACACACTGAGACAATGGGGATGTTCTTTCGGGAATTCACCAAGGCCAGCTGGCCTGGGTCTGAAAAAGCATGGGATAAAACCGGACTCGCTGAACATAGCGGACAATGAGGACTACAGAGAACTCAAGAACAATGGCAATGGGTTTTTGATCCTACTGCATGTGCTGGCTTTGGGGGGGGGCCTGGGCAGTTTGGATGCTCAACTTACTAAACCTGGATGGAGGTGGGGGGTCCTTGGACTTCCCACAGGTCAGGGAACCCTGATGGCTTTTCAAGCTGATGAGGGAGAGGGACTTGATCGGGGGAGGGGTAGGGAAATGGGAGGCGGTGGCGGGGAAGAGGCAGAAATCCTCAATAAATAAATAAATAATAAATAAATAAATAAATAAATAGATAAATAAATAAATAAATAAATAAAAAAGGTGGAATTGTCCTTAGAGTGTGTTTCCATGCCCCTCCCAGGTGCATGGATTAGGAGTGAGCTTATTTCAGATTATTCATATTGCTTGCCGCTCTTATTCAATTATTTCTCTATGGAAAAGCAGATTTTTCTCCACATGCAGCATGTCCTTGCCATAGTATGCAGCTTACACTCATGAGAGCTTTACTGACCTTGCTGAGCCCTCCGAGTAAAAACTGTCTGATGCTCTGAATCAACTGGGTTCTCATGTGCAGCTTGAGTCTGCTTCACTCATCAGCTCCACTCGCCCAGGCTCCACCACCTCTGGAGCAGGAAACAGATTAAATCTCAACAATATGGCTGTATGAACAAGACCTGGACAATGACAACACCAGCTGATATGCTAATGTAGATGGGAATCCTAATGAGGCCCCACCCCTAAATGAAGACCTATGACTCATGAATGACTGCCGAGAGAGGGAGAATTAGTATCCCCCAGGGATGAGGCCCCTAAACTGTTATCTATGGCCATGTATGAGTCCAGTTGTGATGTATGCTGTCTTATATATGCATGCATACAACTGGAGATCCTGTTACCAGCTTAAGACAGAGCAAGCGCAGATGCTGAGCCAGGATGGCAACATCTGCCCTGTGGTTGTCATTTTCTGGGCATCTTGCACTGTTCTTGTTACCATCTCTGTTCCTTCTCACTGCTTTTGTTTGGCTTTTAAGAGAAAGACCTTGATTTTGAAAACATCTCCCAAACAGTCTTCCTGTAAGAATGGCAGCCAATCTGCTGAGTAACCATTTCATTATGCTTCCACTAAGCTTGGCAAGGAGTCACAGAAGAACCAGGTTCCTTACTCTGGTTTCAAATAGATTGCAAGGCCCACAGGATGGGTGATTTCTTGGGCCGGTTTTTCACATTACAGTGTTCTGCTTTCCCACCTTCTGATGTCCTCTGGGAAGGACAGAACAAATGAGCACCAGCAGTCAAAATTAAGACTCAGATGTTATGATACAGGAATGTAGAAAGCACACATTCAAGGATTGATATCTTTACAGAAGACTGTCATCTGTACCTCTCTGAAGTACACCCTCCTCTCTCTTATTCTTTTCCATTAAGGTTTAACTGTAAATCTGGTCAATTTCAGCCACTCGGACTTTCAGCACTCAACAAAGAGCCTCAGATACAGTGACCACTCATGAGTGTTTTAAGTGTTTGTTGAATGGGTCATTCAAATTTGATGTCAGTGTCTATAATGGTTGATTTTAGTTGTCAAGCTGACTATCTTGAAGGACACTCACATGGCTGGTAAAGTGTTATTGATTCTCTATGCTTCAGTAGGTACTGATGCAGTAACTGTGCTGAATGAGATCCCGGGTAGTTTTGTGTAAGTTAAGAATGACTGGGAAGCCCTCGGTGTGTCTGAAATATTGGCCTGGTGAACTGTGAGGAAGACAAAGAAGCAGAGGGACAGTGTGTGTCACACACCCCCTTCCTAGCAGCATAGCTTTCTTTCTTCCTGTGTTTTGCATCTCAGGGCCACAGACTTCCATCTTTGGAACTGACCCCAACACCTTCCCTACCTGGTTTGCTAGCTTGCCGGCCCTTGACCTTAACTCTGCCTGAGAATTCTACCAGCAGCTTTCCAGGTGCTGAGTGCTTCCAACTGGGACTGAGTGACATTACCAAATTCTGTTCTCCAGCCACAGGTAGCCAACCATGGGACTTCTTCCGTGAGACTTCCTAGTGTCTGGAGTCCAGTGAGATGACCCCTTCACACTGCCCTTACTACTGGTCTTCATGTGTATTATTTAGTTCTGTCCTGGGGAACTCTGAATGAAGCACGTGGAAACAATGTGCTGCTTCCAGTTTACAGCTGTGCAGCTGGGAAGCTTGAAACGTACCCAGGATCTGCAGAAATGGCCCTCAGGTTCTTAGCTGAAGGGACTGTGCTATTTCACACAGACACCAGAAGTACTAATTTTCTCATTTTAAATAAAAGTCCTCTGTTAACTGAAGTAGTGACCATAGCACATACCACCACATCCTATAGTCCACAGATCAGAAGCTGGGAAGTCCCACCCATTTCTGAGAGCCATAATTTGCCTTAGACTATCTCTGAAGAAGCTGGGAGAGCTGAATGTACCGTGTGTTTGCTAATAGCTTTCTTCTCTTCCTTTTCTCCCCCCCCCCCCATCACAATGTAATACTGACATTTAGTACCTTTTGAAACAAAACTCCATCAGCAATACTGGCACAAAAATAAACATGAACAGAGTCCCATTTTCCTTCTGAAGGTTTTTAAACTCACTCTTTTGCTCTTTACAGCAGTTTAGCCTTAGGCCCTGGAAAATAACTGGATCATTGCCCTCCTTGTATCTGTCCAGAAAAATCTAATAAGAATTCAACAGTACTTTAAATATGGGTAAATTATACTGAGGCATCAGCACCCAAGATGGGGAATGTCCTTGTCATGTTAATCTGTTTGTAAAATAAAAGTAATAAAAAAGCCTCAAAAAAGTGATCAGTATTCTGTTTTAAGGAGAACATATATTTCTTCTTTCAAAATTGTTATTTATTTATTTACTTACTTATTTGGGGTGTATGTGCCATGACAGGCATGTATAGGTCAGAGAATAACATGCATGAGTTATTTCTCTTCTCCCATGTGGGTCCTGGGAATCAGTCACAGCAGCAACCCCCTTACCCATTTAGCCATCTTACTGGGCTGAGACCACAGACTTTTCTAATGGAAACTGATCATTGTAAATGTTATTTTTTCTAGTATTTTTGGCTTAATTATTCATAATCATGCTAAATTAAATTTGTTTGATGGTTTTGTATGTCATTTGTATAGATTCCCTCATTAAAAGGAAAATTATACATTTTTGAGGGCAATGCAAAATTTATTATGAAACACAGTGTTCTGGCCTTATGTCACATGAGGATATGAGCTTTGAAATGAATCACCTCATCCTTTATCTAGTTAATAGATATATTTGTTCCACTTTTATTATTTATTTCTAACTTTATATTATTATGTTAAAAGAATGTTACCTGTAATCTCTAGTTCTGAACTTTTGGATAGCCAGTTATATGATATATATCATAAATTTTGTCAAAAGTGACTTCTCTTTCAGAAGGATATAGAGTTTTATATATTCATACCCCCAAACTTGTATACATATATACATCTATTTATGTTTATTAAATATATAATCAAAAGAGTTGAAATAGTTATATATTTTCTACCATGTTTACTAATATTGATATATTTGAGGATATTCTTCATGTAGATTTAGGATGACTTCATTTTATATAGGCTTAGCTTCTGTGACTACTGGATATATATTAATAGCTGGTTTATAATATTCATAAATTATGACATAATTCTTAAAAGTATGTTTTGCTCCTGATTCTGATATGCTTTGTAAGTGCTCGCCTGTAAACGTGACTAGAGAGAAACAGATAAAGGCATCTACAGCGCTTCTACCAGCCGGTGTGAGTCGGTGGAAACACGTCTTGGTCTACCAGCCCGTGTGAGTCTGTGGAAACACATCTCAGGTCTACCAGCCGGTGTGAGCCCATGGAAACATGTCTTAGGTCTACAGCCGGTGTAAACCCGTGGAAACAGATCTTAGGTCTGCCAGCCAGTGTGAGTCTGTGGAAACATGTCTTAGGTCACTGATACTGTAGCATGGATTCTTTCTGTTAGTGAAATTGCACGTATGTACTCAAACATTAAACATCGACCTTTCCTTGGAGTCCAGTGAGTTTTGGTGCTACATGCTGAGTTCTCTTCCTGAGAGGCTCCTGTAGTGCAAAACCAGTGTTGTTGTTGTTTTAAGAACATGTAGGCGAAATTTTGATTGACTTGGAGAACAAAACATTCTACTAAGAGGTCACTATAGGATGGAATGTATTTCTAGGTCCCAGAGGGTTCTTCAATAGAGGAGCAGCATGGTGAACCTGTCAGCTTTTTAAACTAGTTTTACACTACGGTGGAGGCATGACTGTAATGTTGCAAGTCACCCTGATCCTTAAGCTTAGTCCCCATTTGGATTCTAATTCAACCATAGATGATACTTAATGAATTTGGTTATGAGGATCTAGAGAGCAATACTTGAAACACTGATGGTAGCTGAGTCTGGAGTGTGAACTTTTGATGAGGGTGACTCAGAGGCCTGGAGTCTGCATTTGGAGTTAGAATACCTCAAAGGCTAATTAGCTATCCATAGTTACACGATGTACTCATCCACAAATATGGAATGCTATTTGTGCTGAAGTGGTTTTAAGCAAATTATATCCAGCCATAGCCAAAGAGGGAGGACATTTTAACAGTCCAGATTTAGAGTTTTTCAAGGCAAAATATGTTATTTCATCATCTACCTTTCTCTCATCAAGCAGAGGACTCACCTCTTACAGAACAGTCATAATGTCAGAGTTCAATCCGATACCCTTTTCCTGTTCCCCCTATCTGAAGGACCAAACATGGTATTTCTACCTTTGGCCATTTTTTCACTTTAACTCACCCCGGGCACGTCATTCAGTGTCTGTCACACAAAAGAGCATGTGCTGAGCTCCAAGGCCAACGGTAAAGTAGTGGAGGGAAGACTTCTCCAAACCACCAAGAATCCTGTTCAGAAACAAGATGGGGCTCCTTCACATCCTGTAAGTCTCTAGATTAGTGGCTCTCAACCTGCACATCATGACCCCTTTGAGAGTCAAATGATCCTTTTGCAGGGTCACACATCAAATATTTACATTATGATTCAAAAGTATAAAATTGCAGTTATGAAGTAGCAATGAAAATAATTTTATGGTTGGGGTCACCACAGCATGAGGAGTTGTGTTAAAGGAAGGCTGAGATTTGCTGCTCTAGGGGTTCAGCATTAAAGTGAGTGTGGTGAAGATCCAGCACAGCAAAGTTAGAACTATTATTTAGTCAACTTATGACTGTAGAGAAATAAATATCCCAAACATGTCATTTAGGAAATATAGACTATTGCAAAGAAGAATGTAACATTTCATATAACTATTCACTTTTAGGCGTATTTCTTTTCTTCCTCTTTTTGTTCTTGTTCTTGTCTTTGTTTTTTGAGACAGGGTTTCTCTGGGTAGCTTTGGCAGTCCTAGAACAAGCTTTCTAGTCCAGGATGGCCCCCAATTCACAGAGATCTGCCTGACTCTGCCTCCTGAGTGCTGAATTAAAAGTGAACCTTCTCCAGTGCAGGTGTGTTTCTTGATAAATGACTTCTATGTATAATTTAGGTGTATGATACATTAGATTTTGTATATTATATAAAACCTAAATTATTGTGTATTTATGTACATAAGTACAGGCATATTAGCATAGTATGACTAATATTGTGGTGATTTGAATGAGAACGGCTCCCATAAGCCCATATATATTAAATGTCTAGCCCTAGTGGGTGAACTATTTAGGGAATTATTAAGAGTGTGGTCTTGTTGAAGGAGACATGGTACTGGTCAACTGGCTTTGAGATTTTAAAATCCCACACTAAGTCTAATATAAAATACATCAGGTATACATGAAGACATTTACTAGGAAATATACCTAAAGGTTAATAGTCATATGAAATCTTACATTCTTTTTGCGATAGACTATATTTCATAAATTATCTACTCTCTCTCCCTGATGTCTGCAGATCAAGATGTACAGCATTCAGCGACTATTCTACTACTCTGCCTGACTGCTTCCTGCCATGATGATAAAGGACTAAACCTCTGATACTGTAATCAAGCCCCCAATAAATGCTTTCTTTTATAAGAGTTACCTTGGTCATGGTGTCTCTTCACATTAATAGACCAGTAACTAAGACAATATTTATTTTCCTTATACTCTGTTGTGGTAGTTTGGATGGGAATGCCCCCCCATGTCAGCAAGGCACAAGGAGTTGAACATTTGCTCCTCAATTGGTGTAACTGTTTGGGGGAAGATTAGGAAGTATGGTTTTCTTGGAGGAGGTTATCACTGGAAATGGTCTTTGAGGTTTCAAAACCTTATGCCCTTTCCATGATCTCTCTGTTCAGTCCTTGAAGATCAAAATGTAAGCTTTCAGCTACAATACTATTCCTGATTGCCTGCTGCCATGCTTCCTTTTGATGGTCATGGGCTCACCCTTTAAAATTGTAAGCCCCAGATGAACTCCTTCTTCTATAAATTGCTTTGGTCATGCTGTCTTAATAACAGCAACAAAAAAGCAGCTAAGGCATTTGTGTGATAATAAAATTCTCGATAATGACATTCTTATTTTTAGGGCTCATCTTTAGCCCTAATTTTCCACAGGGTGATATGAAAAGATAGGCTATTGACTAGAAGCCATTTCTTCACACTCCCTGTTTTGGCAAGATTTCTCTCTGTAGCCCTGACTGGCCTATATCTATATTGACCAGGCTGGCCACAGAACGACCTGCCTCTGCTCTGGAGTGCTGAGGTTAGAAGAACATGCCATAATGTCTGCTATGCTCTTACTAGTCTCTTCAAAACTAGACAAAGGATCTAGCAACTGAGGGAGAAAAAAAAAATATCTCTGGTTCTCTTTGCTATCACGCTCATCATATAAAAACCAAGGATGAGCATGGGGGAATGTCAGTAATGCCTTCAACACAAATTTTGGAATCCCTGAGCTATTCCAATATACACTTATGTAAGCAACAAACTAAAGCCTATTTCTTTTGCTTCCATGATACGGGAGCCACAGGGCTCTCACAGTTGCAGTGGCCTGCCGTGGGATAGTGCTGTTGAACACTGTAAAGCTTTGTCACTTGTATTGGTTTAACAAAACACTGATTGTCTATTAGCAAGGCAGTAAGTATAGGTGGGGCAACCAGACTAGGAGAATTCTGAGAAAAGGAAAGTCTCAGTCTATAGTTGCCACCCAAACATAGAGAAAGCAAGATGAAAATGATGAACTGAGTAAAGGTGCCAAAGTCACATGACTAAACATAGATAAGAATTATGAGTTAATTTAAATAGTAACAGCTAGTTAATAATAAGCCTGAGCTAATAGGCCAAAGAGTTTATAATTAAATAAAATGCCTCTATGTGTTTCTTTGGGAGTGAATGGCTGTGAGTCCAGGCAGAGCAGAAACTTCCATCTACGGTGGCCATTAGGAGAAAGATATGTCCTCCTTCTTATCCTTAGGATCTATAAAGTACTAGCCATGCTTTGACATGCCCAAAGCATTGGTTGTGGCTCTAGCCCAGGGTAGAGACTGGCTTCAGGGTGCATTGGCACTTTGAACAAGTGACTATATAAAGGTTGGTGACATTCACTGAGCCTCACTAATGCAGCTGGTCTTAGACAGAGAACACAAAATGGGCGCAAGTCATGTGGAGACATCTAACAAACTTCCAAAACCAAGCATCAACACATGAAAGAGTAGGAGACTTAAGGAAATGGATTCAAAACAGTATTGCTGAAGGAAAAGTGAAAATTAACCACCTAGCACCAACTGTATTAAATATTCTGTATTAGGCATAGAAGAGTTTTGAGTGAGAAACAAAGAAATACAGAAATAAACCTACATGCCCACTTGCATGAATTCATAGCCACACAAGTGTCTATCTACAGCAAGAACTTTGAACTCTGTTCACATGCCATTTGAGTTCATGTCATGCATTTCCAACCCAAAATATTGTTATGAAGAGACAGAATGAAGTTCCTTTGTTTGGAGTCCTTTCTTAGAGATAATGTAGTTAGAACAGAAAACTATCAGTTATTTCTATACAGGGCCAGCTAACAGAAATCTCTGAAGACAAAACTTCAGAGTATTATTGACTCTTTGCATATGCAGGTTTAAGCCTTTAGACTGAGGAAATTATTGGGGACTTTTCCCTCATACATCGAGCTGATCTGGTGGAAGCATAAGACAGAAAGCAGTTTAAAACGTAATGGAAAGTTTGAGTTTTCTTTGACGGGCATTAGAGAATTTAAATTTGGAGCTGTTGCATCCAGTCTTTGTATTTCTAACATACATTTTGGTCTTAAATGTCACTGTCTAGGATCCAGATAGCCAGAACCCCTTACCTGCAATAAAGACAAGGGGATTTACAGCTGGTGGTAGCACCTGTATATATGTAACTGCTTGGTATCATTTACTTTCCATTTCCCCAAGAGAAACTTTGACTCTTCTGGAGAAATAGATGTTCCTGTCAAGGAACAGAATTTGAGACAATCAGACAGTAGGTTCTGACTCACTTCAAGGGCAAGTATGTGGCCAAGGCGGGCAAATGTCTATGGTACTTTGAGTACCGTAATGAAGATAGAATGGTTAGAATTGATTCAGTGTGGCACCAGCACTCAATCCCGATGCTCAGTACAGTCTATTTTAGCCGTGTGGAGCTTGCTGTTTTCTAAGTCTAGTTCATACCTTTTCTCCTCAATTGTGTAAGTTAATCTTTACTTTCCTAAAATAGCATTGGAACTAGCACAGTTTAAGGGATTCAAGGTAAAGATATATCTGAGATTGAATCTTGATTTAGAAACTTTCCATTTTGTATTCTTGTCTGTAAATTAGAAATTGCAGTGGCTCTTAAGCTTTGGAATTGTCTTGAGAAACAAGTGGAAATGAAGTGAAGAGGTTTAGTTACCTGCCATACAAGTTTTCCTTACACTTTTGGATGACCTCACAAGTACCAGGCAGAATACAATGTATATAATTACATATCGACAAAAACCATACAAATGCATAGAATAAAGCTAAAAAATTAAGTAAGCATAAAAGGGCATTATCTAATACATTCATTGCTTTTCTATTGGTATGATCAAATACCATAACAAAGGCAACTTGTTAAAAAAAAAAGGACTTAAAATTGAGATTGCAGTTTCAGAGAACTAATGTCCACTGTGGCAAGGCAGCATGATAGCAAACAGCAGGTTTGTTAGTTGGAGCATCAATTGAGGGTCACATCTCAAACCACAAAGAGAAAGCAAAGAGTACATGGAGAATGGTGTGAATCTTTTGAAACCTCGAAATCCACTCCCAGTGATATATCTCTCTCAACAAGGTCACACCTCCCAATCTGCTCGAGCAGTTCCACCAATTAAAGACCAAGTTTTCAAACATGAGAGTCATTCAAAGCACCACATTCCACTCCCTGACCCTAGTAGGGAGTGGCTATATCATAATGTAGAATGCACTGGTTCTAACCTCAAAAGTACCATAATCTTTCAGCCTGCACAATGTTTTAAAGTCTAAAATCTCCTCTGAGGTTCAAAGCAATCTCTTAACTGTAACTCCCTATAGAATCAAAATGCAATTGCATACTTACAATACACAATAGTACAGAATATGTATTATTTCAAAAGGGATTAATTGGGACATATTGAGAAAATATTGGGCCAAATCAAGCCAGAATCCGAGAATAGCAATGTCAAATCTTGTAGCTCCATGTCTGATGTCAGAAGGCCTAACTGGCTGCACCTCTCTAGCTTTGTTGCTTGTAATATTCTTTTTCCTCTTGTTAATTCCATGCCTCATATTCAGTTCTTCTTGGCAAATACCCCATAGCTCAGGTACCTGTTATAGGGCAATTCTGTATTCTGCAAATTATGTTTTAAATAAACGCTGATTGGCCAGTAGCCAGGCAGGAAGTATAGGCGGGACAACCAGACAGGAAGTAGAGGCAGGTCAATGAGAACAGGAGAATTCTGGGAAGGAGGAAGCCCTTTCCTCTCTAGTCCTACCCAGACACAGAAGAAGGAAGATGTGACCTGCCCTGCTGAAAAAGGTACTGAGCCATGTGTCTAACATAGATAAGAATAATGGGTTAATATAAGTTATAATAGTTGATAAGAAGTCTGAGATAATGGGCCAATCAGTTTATAATGAATGCAGACTCTCTGTGTGATTTCTTTGAGGCTAAATGGCTGTGGGACCTGGTGGGAGGACAGAAACCCCAACAAGCAGCCCTCTTGTTACAGGAACCTCTAACACCTCATGTTTTTTTTAAATTTAAGTTTCACTTTTATAACTTCAAGCAATGATCTTTCAAGTTTTGCTACCTCCTTGGGATGGACTCTGGTCTCCTTGAATCAGTTTGCACCAGCTTTGACTTGTTGTTGTTTTTAAAAAGTAAAAGATTCCTTGGCTGTTTCTCTTCACAAGTTGGAATCTTAGCTAGTTGATGTCTTTCCCTGACAGTATCCTTCCTTTCATTCCAGTGCAGGTTTGCTTTTCTTTGTCTCCTTATCTCTTTCAACACAAGCTTAGGCTTCAACATTAAATTTTCTGCTGCTATTCTTGTCTTCAAACTGCACTTTTGTAATTCTTTTTACCACACCTGCTCTTTTTCGTTGTTGACTTGAATAAGCAGGATTACTAATAACCATGCAGCAGAAGCACTATTAGGCTGTATTAGTCCCTTACTTTTCAATTTAGTCTCAAGCAAGTTCTTAGGACAATAGGATAGAAGGTAGCCAATTTCCTTGCCAACATATCACAGGAATGTCCTCTAGCCAAGTTACTGTTAAAGTCTGTGTTTGTCTCTGAAGCTTCTTGAGCTGGACCTCAGTTGTCCATGTGGCTCTCAACACTGCTGCTCACAAACAGCTCATAAGCCCTGCTTATAGTGTTCAATTTCTTTCCTGCGCCAAAGTCCTCAATCTCTCACATGCCTACAGTAAATAACATGACCAAGCTTATCACAGAAATACCATATTTCTGGTACCAAATTCTGAAATTGTTATTTGTCTATCATTGTGATATTAAGTACAGCTGGATTCTGTGGATCACAGATATCACTAATCAGTACAGTGATAATGTATAGCACGGTTCTTTTAAAAATCAGTTTTATTTGATGTGTATGAGTGTTTTGCCTGCATGTATGGATATGTACCTCATGAGTGTCTGGTACCCTGGGAGGCAAGAAGGTTTCAGATTCCTTGGAACTGGAGTTGTGAATGGTTGAGAGATGCTTTGTGTGTGAGAAATAAGTCAGGTCCTGTACAAGAGCAGTAAATGCTCTCAACTGTCAAGCCAGCTCTCCAGCCCTATAATATTTACTTGGGAAGTGAAAATAAGTTTACACTGAGAGATGACCTTGTTTGTCTCCACTTTTTCTGAAACCTCTAAAGAAACTCTGTTAGCCCAGCTACCTTACCAGTTATTTGGAGATTCTCATAGATGCGCCATATCCATGAGCAGAAGCTATACAGAGAGAGGGCAGTAGCAACAGGAAGCAAGATGAGTTGACATAAAAATTTTCAGAAAGAAAAGTTAATAGGCAAAGAGAAACAGCATGGAGCACAAGGCAGGATGCTTACAATTCTGAGGGAGGCACAAGACTTCTCTCCTGAAAAGATGGACAAGTTGGGAGAAATTATGCCACATCAATTTTAGAATCTTTTTTTGCATGTCTTTCCTGATTCTTCAAAACCTTAGGTAGTGACAGAAGCTGTAAGCTGCCTACCAGTACTCATTGTCTTCTTCACACTCAGTAGCGTTTTTAGAAAAATAAGCCATTATATTCTTCCACCTCTCATGATTAGGTGTGGTCAATGACTAAATTCTAGCTAAATATAGGTGAGTGTTGGGTGGGATTTCATATGACTGCTGAGAAGAATGGGTTCCATTTCAAAAAGAGTAGAAATGGATGGAACTAAGCAATGGCAAGAAGCAAGGTTTTAAAACAAATGGGGCCAGAAATACAATCACAGTTATTTAGGAAAAAGATCATTTGACACTAATTTTATCAAGTTTTTGACCCACTGATCTTGCTGACACTCTGTTAACAGACCAGCCCCCCTCCCCCAGTATTAAGCCACTTTATGTTCTTTTTTTAATTTTTATTTTTCCATTCAATTATTTACACTACCTTCCCTCCTCCCAATTCCCTCCTGCTCCCCCACACCCTCTCCTCCCTCTCCTGCCCTGCTTGAGAGAAGGCCAGGAATCCTGCCCTGTGGGAAGTCCAAGGCCCTCCTCCCTACATCCAGGCCTATGGAGCTGTGCATCCATATAGACTAGGGTCCCAAAAAGCCAGAACATGTCATACAAACAAGTCCCAGTGCCTTTATCAATGGCATCTCAGTCAGCCCCCATTGTCAGCCACAATCAGAGAGACCAGTTTGATCACATGTTCATTCAGACCCGGTCCAGCTGGATTTGGTGAGCTTCCATTAGAACAGGCACACTGCCTCAGTTGGTAATAAAGGCAATCTATAAATTCAATGCAATCCCCATCAAAATCCCAACAAAATTCTTCACAAACCTTGAGAGAACAATAATCAACTTTATATGGAAAAACAAAAAACTCAGGATAGCCAAAACAATCCTATACAATAAAGGAACTTCTTTATTCAATAAAGGACACTGTCATTAAGACAGAAAGGCATCCTACTGAATTGGGATCTTCACCAACTCTGCATCAGACAAAGGTCTGATTTCCAGAATATATAAAGAACTCAAGAAACTAGACTTTAAAATGCTAATTAACCCAATTTAAAAATGGGGCACTGAACTGAACAGAGAATTCTCAACAGAAGAAGTTCAAATGGCCAAGAGACACTTAAGGTCATGTTCAACTTCCTTAGAGATCGGGGAAATGCAAATCAAAACAACTTTGAGATACCATCTTACACCTGTCAGAATGGCTAAAATCGAAAACCCAATGATAGCCTTTGCTGGAGAGAATGTGGAGTAAGGGGTACACTTATCCATTGCTGGTGGGAATGCAAACTTGTGCAATCACTTTGGAAATCAGTGTGGCTGTTTCTCAGGAATTTTTTTATCAACCTACCTCAGGATCCAGCAATACCACTCTTGGGAATATACCCAAGAGATGCCCAATAATACTAAAAAAGCATTTGTTCAACGATGTTCACAGCAGCATTATTTGTAATAGCAAGAACCTGGAAACAACCTAGATGCCCCTCAATGGAAGAATGGATAAAGAAAGTGTAAAATATATACGCATTAGAGCATTTTACGTTCTTTCACAGCCTCATGTAATCATAGAGGGAAATACTTTAAGCCACTGTAAATACGATTTTTTACGTTGTTCAGTTGGGAATTTAGTATTTTCAGATAACTAAGCTGACATATTTCTTTAAATCTGGGTGTGATAGCCTTAAATTCTCTAGCTCCACAGTATGGAAAGTACCACTCCTCCTAAAATGTCCAGTTCCTGGAAATGTCTTGGCTCTTGGTATCTGATAGTATGTACCCTCTCTCTACGCTATTCACCCCACTGAGAGGTTCACATTCACATCCAGTTTTCACAGCAGAGCTCCCTAGCCTCCCTCTGATGTATTTGGAAGCTGCCACTGAGGAGTCATGCACAGGCGATGACGGTGGTGGTGGGAGTCCTGGTCAGCACCAGCTTCACTACCCATGACATCTGCTCTCACCCACACTGCAATGTCACTGTCATTGTCAAGGCCCCCTTCTACACAGTGCAGAGGCCTCCCGTACTCTTCTATTCTCAAACACAAGTTTATCCCCTACTCAGAAGATTCCAAGTCAAGCAGCACCCTCGTTTCAGAGAAGCTAGGGGTGTGTCCTTCACCTTAAGCCTTAGTAACTTGTTTTAAATAGGAACAGATGCTTTTCTTAGGGAATTTAGCTTTTACATGCATGCGTGTGTGTGTGTGTGTGTGTGTGTGTGTGTGTGTGTGTATGTGTGTGTGTGTGTGTGTGTGTGTGTGTGTTTTAGATGAGCCCAGTCTCCAGATAGTGAGAACAAATTTGGTCTTTATTGATACTTTGACAGCCTTCCCTAAGATATATTTCAAAATTTGCTGTTTCCTTTGTGGCATCTCAGAAAGTTTGTAGGCCTCAACCCAAAACTGTATGTACTTATGCATCCACTTTCTCTCTTCTCTGGACCATCAAGAGACTTCAACAGGATGGATTTGGGAAAGACTGTAAATACATGCTTACTTGGTGCTGCACAATGGATGCTAGACCTGGGCTGCTGTTGTAAAACCTCACACTGACCTGCAGGCTGCTCTGTGGAGCCCCCACCTCTGCCCCATACCCTCACCAATATTCCCTTTTCAGAACAGCAGGGTGCAGCTCACTTTTATCAGGAATCCTGTGCCCCTGGGCATCCATCAAGGGAAGATTTTCCTATTTGGGGGACAGGTCACACAATGATTTTGATAGAAGTAGTGACTTTGATACACATGGCCCTTACTTAAAGTTTTTCCTTGGTAACAATTTAATTTCATTCCTCAAAACAATTATAACAGAAGTAAAATATTTTGTATTTTCTTTCTTCAAAGAACTTGTGCCTGTATCTGTTTGCAAAGTCATTTGGGTACTTGTATGTGTTTACCAGACATGCTTTCTTCACCTTTGAGGAGGAGGCAACTTTCTCAGGTTAAGAAAGTGTTTGGGGTTCTTTTCAGTATGTTGATAATACTAAATACAACCTGAGACACTCATATGCTCATTTTCTCTAGGCTTCTAGTGGTTGTAGCAACTTCCCATGGGGAATAAGAGAAGAGAGTAGATATACTCTAGGTGTCTATCTCTGTCTCTGTCTCTCTCTCTGTATCTCTCTGTCTCTCTGTCTCTCTCTCTGTCTCTCTCTCTCTGTCTCTCTGTCTCTCTCTGTCTCTCTCTCTCTGTCTCTCTCTCTCTGTCTCTGTCTGTCTCTGTCTCTCTCTCTCTGTCTCTCTCTCTCTCTCTCTCTCTCTCTCTCTCTGTCTCTCTGTCTCTCTCTCTCTCTCTCTCTCTCTCTCTCTCTCTCTCTCTCTCTCTCT
>NC_022035.1:3832652-3834142 GCF_000317375.1 Microtus ochrogaster | reverse complement strand
TCTCTCTCTCTCTCTCTCTCTCTCTCTCTCTCTCTCTCTCTCACACACACACACACACACACACACACACCAGGAGATCTGGACAGCTTTGTAGGTTTCGTCACACTTCCTGTTTCTCTTATTTTTGGATGCCATGAGTATTTTAATATTTACATTGCTATTTTTTTAATATATACTGTTTTTTATTAAGAATTTTTAATACAATCTTTTCTCATTTTGCATAGCTATAGCTATCCCCACTTCCAGTCCTTCTCTTCCCCTTGCCCCATCCTCCGTACACTCCTCAGAGAGGGTAAAGTTTCTCACGGGGAAGCAAAAAGTCTGACACTTCAATGCAAGACCAAAGTCCACCCTGCTATATCTAGGCTGAGCAAGGTATTCCTCCAGTCAGAATGTCTTCCAAGATGCCAGTTCAAACACTAGTAATAACTATGCCTGGTCCCACTGCCAGTGGCCCTATATGGAGTCGTAAGTCACAAGCAATGCCACACCAGTTTGATCTTGGGAATTTGATCTTGGGAAACATCAACACCTTTTGCTCTTTCTTGCTGTTCCATATGTTTGGATTCTTCTCTGAAATAAATTCCAAACATCAAGGATGGTCCATTATCTAAAACTGCAGACACTAACTGATGGAAATCATGGGGGGTAGCTCTAGCATTAGAAGCCCAAGTCCTTATCATTTCCTTTACATATGTATTGTGTAAGCCAAAATTAACAACAGCTTGCTTAATTTTTTTTAGATCATTTATTGCTATTGGTGTCCATCTAGCTTTTTTGACTCCCTTTGAGCCTTTAGAAGTTGATGCCTTATCAGAATTAAGTATAGGGTATGTCGCTAGAACCCTGGGTAAGCCAGTTCTAATAGCTGGTGGAGGCATTGTATCCTGTCCTTGTGCCTCCTTACTCTGTTTACTGGCTGTAATAATTTTTTCAATCTTTTTAAATCTTTTTATCATTGTCTCTCTTAAATCCTGAATCTCCTGACCTGTATATATTTCCAGTGATTTCACTGAGGTATCAATTTTTTGGTCCCCATTCTGCATCTGTGATTTCAAAGCTTTAATTTTTTCCTTCAAAGATAACATGTCCTCCTTAAACTTCTCTTGTATATCATGTAGATTCCCATCTTGGAGGTACATTCTGTCTGTTACCTTATCAAAACTTTGTGATAAAGTCTGAAGGTCAAATTTAACAGCCTGAACCCTTTCAGGTAACTTTCTAATACCCTTGGATATGGAGTCAATTTTGTCTGTCATAGTATCCACTTGTTTAGATAACCTCTGATTTTTAATAATTTTAATCCTGTCAATTAGTTGTTCATTATTAGTCCGTAAAGATTTTATCGTTCTTAGGAGTGCCATATTCTTCCTTAATGATAGAATATGGAAAAGAAAACTGAAACCTAGTAACAAACAAATTAAGGTATCCCCATAATCATATAAACCTTGTATGATGTAATCCATTGTATTAGTAAATATAAATTTACT
>NC_022035.1:3798741-3831872 GCF_000317375.1 Microtus ochrogaster | reverse complement strand
GAGAGAGAGACCATGCCCCAATGGGCTGGTATCTCAGCAGCTATAGGCTGGAGGAGCGGGAGGACCTCCCGCAACACCTATAGACTTCCTAAGCCTCCAAACTGTCCTCCACACTCAGTGGTCCTAGATTGGCCCTATGCAGGTTCCCCCACTTATCAGTCCAGAGTCTGAGCTCTCTTTAGCTCAGGTCAGTCGTTTCTGTGGGTATCACTGTCATGGTCTTGACCCCTTGGCTCATATCATCACTCCTCTCTCTCTTGGATTGGTCTCAGGTAGCTCGGCCCAGGGCTTTGCTGTAGATCTCTGCATCTGCTTCCATCAGTTGCTGGATGGACAATTAAGGTAGTCATCAGTCTGATAACAGGGGGAAGGCCAGTTTCGGTGTCCTTACCACTGTTGCTTAGAGTCTTTGCTGGAGTCATCCTTGTAGATTCCTGGGAATTTCCCTAGTGCCACATTTCTTGCTAGTGCTTTAATAATTCCCTCAATCAAGATACCTCCGGCTCCCGACAATTTCTCCCCACCCCATCCCCTTCCACTCCTCAGAGAGGATGAGTCCTCCCATGGGGAGTCAACAAAGTCTGTCATATAACTTGAGGCAGGACCAAGGCCCCCAAACGCCACGCCAACCCCTGTATATAGGCTGAGCAAGATATCCCTCCTTAGGAAATGGGCTCCAAAGAGCAGCTTCATGCACTGTAGATAAATACTAGTTTCTCTGCTAGTGGCCCAACAAACGGCCCAAGCAATGCAACTGTCAACTACATTCAGAGGACCTAATTGGTCTAATGCAGGTTCCTCTTCTATCGGTCTGGAATCAGTGAGCTACCACTTGCTTGGGTCAGCTGTGTCTGTGGGTTTCTCCATAAGAAGCTGAGTATTGTTCTTTCAAGGTCTATGAAGAATTGTGCTAGGATTTTAATGGGCATTGCCTTAAATCTGTAGATTGCTTTTAGTAAATTGCATTTTTTTTTCTCTGTTGATCCCACCTATCCAAGAACATGGGATATCTTTCTATTTTCTGATATATTCTTTAGTTTCCTTCCTTAAAGACTTAAAGTTCTTGTTATACAGGTATTTTGCTTGTTTGGTTAGAGTTACCCCAGCATATTTTTTGTTGTTTATGGCTATTGTGAAAAGTGATATTTATTTGTTTTCTTTCTCAGCCCATTTATCATCTGAATATAGGAGGGCTACTGATATTTTTGACTTATTTCAAAAACCTTGTATCCTGCCACCTTATTGAAGGTGTTTATCAGCTATAAAAGTTCCATGGTAGACTTTTTGGGTCACTTATGTAAACTATCATATCAGTTGCAAATAGCAAGGGTTTGATTTCTCCCTTTCCAATTTGTAGCCCCTTGATTGACTTTTGTCATCTTATTTCTAGCTAGAATTTCAAGTGCTTATTAAATAGATATTGAGAGAGTGGATGGTCTTGTCTTGTCCCTGATTTTAATGGAATTGCTTTGAGTTTCTCTCCATTTAATTTGTTGTTGACTTGATGTATATTGCCTTTCTTATGTTTAAGAATTTTCATTGTATCCCTGCTCTCTCTAAGACCTTTATCAAGAAGGGGTTTTGGATTTTGACAAATGCCTTTTCAGCATCTAATGAGATGATCTTGTGTTTTTTCTTTCAGTTTCTTTATATGGTGGATTATATTGATGAATTTTCATATGTTGAACCATCTTTGAATCTCTGAGATGAAAGCTACTTTATCATGATGGATGATTTTTCTGGTGTGTTCTTAGATTCCATTTGTCAGGACTTTATTGAGTATTTTTGCCTCAACGTTTATTAGGGAGATTGGTCTGTAACTCTCTTTCTTCATTGCATCCTTTTGTGGTTTTGGTACCAGGGTAATTGATGTCTTGTAAAAAAGAGTTTGGTAATGCCCTTCTGTTTATATTGTGTAGAACAATTTGAAGGGTATTGGTATTAGCTCTTCTTTGAAATTCTGGTAGAATTTCACTAAAACCATCTGGCCCTGGGCTTTTTTTTTTTTGGTTGGGAGATTTTGATGACTACTTTTATTTCCTTAGGTGTTATAGGTCTATTTAAATTGTTGTTTTATTAATGATTTAATGTATCAATAATAAATTATTAGTATATCATGTAGTTATGTTAGATAGTATTTATTCAGAAAATTGTCCATTTCTTTTATATTTTCCAATTTGGTGGAGAACAGGTTTGTTTTTTTTTTTTTTTTTTTGATTTTTCGAGACAGGGTTTCTCCGTAGCTTTTGGTTCCTGTCCTGGAACTAGCTCTTGTAGACCAGGCTGGCCTCCAACTCACAGAGAGCTGCCTGCCTCTGCCTCCCGAGTGCTGGGATTAAAGGCATGCACGGCTGAGTACAGGTTTTTGAAGTAGGATCGGATGATTCTTTGGACTACCTCTGTATCTGTTCTTATGTCCCCCTTTTTATTTCTGATTATGCTAATTTGCATATTCTTCCTCTGCCATTTGGTTAGTTTGGATAAGGGTTTGTCGATCTTGTTGATTTCTCAAAGAATCAACTCTTTGTCTCATTGATTCTTTGTATTGCTTTCTTTGTTTCTATTTTATTGATTTATTATTTCATTTATTCAGCCCTCAGTTTGATTATTTCCTGTCATATATTTCTCCTGGATGAATTTACTTATTGTTCTAGAGCTTTCAGGTGTGCTATTAAATCACTGGTATGAATTTCTCCAGGTTCTTTATGTAGGCACTTAGTGCTATGAACTTTCTTCTTAACATTGCTTTCATGGGCATATTGTACATTCATCTTCATTGAATTCTAGGAATTCTTTAATTTCTTTATTTCTTCCTTGAACCAGGGGTGATTCAGTTAAGTATTATTCAATTTTTATGAGTTTGCGGACTTTCTGCAATTAGTGTTTTTGTTGAATTCTAACTTTAATTCATGGTGATCCAATAATATGCAGGGGGGAATTCTATTTTTTTTAATCTGTTGAGGTTTGCTTTGTTACTGAGTATGTGGTCAATTTTTGATAAGGATCCATGAGGTGCTGAGAAAATGATATATTCCTTCATGTTTAGGTAGAATGTTCTACAAACCCATTTCAGTCATAATATCTGTTAGTTCCTTTATTTCTCTGTTAAGTTTCTGTTTGGTAATCCTGTTCAGTGGTGAGACTTGGGTGTTGCCATCTCCCACTATTAGTTTATGGAGCTTGATGTGTGATTCAAGCTTTAGTAGTGTTTCTTTTACAAATGTGGGTGCCCTTGTATTTGGGGCATAAATGTTCAGAATTGAGACTTCATCTTGATGGATTTTTCCTGTGATGAATATAAAATGTCCTTCTTTATCTCTTCAGATTAATTTTAGTTTGAAGAATATTTCGTTAGATATTAGGATAGCTACACCTGCTTGTTTTTTTGGTCCATTTGATTAGAAAATCTTTTCTCAACCCTTTACTCTGAAGTAAAGTCTGTTTTTGAAGCTGAGGTGTGCTTTTGTATGCAGCAGAAGGATGGATCCTGTTTTCATATCCATTCTATTAGCCTGTGTCTTTTTATTGACAAATTGAGTCCATTGATATTAAGAGATGTCATTGACCAGTGATTGTTAGTACCTGCTATTTTTGGTTTTATTGTTGGCGATGATATAATGTATGTGTTTTTCTTCTTTGAGTTTTCTGGTGTGTTTATCTTTTGCCTGTGTCTTGTGGGTGTAGCTAGCTTCCTTGCATTGGAATTTTTCTTCTGGTACTTTCTGTAGGGCTGGATTTGTAGATACCTGTTGTCTAAATATTGTTTTGACATAAAATATTTTGATTTCTCTATCTGTGAGGATTGAAAGCTTTGCTGTGTATAGTAGTCTGGGATGGCATCTGTGGTGTCTTAGTTTCTGCAGAACATCTATCCAGTACCTTCTGGCTTTCAGAGTTTCCATTAAGAAGTCAGGTGTAATTCTGATGGGTCTGCCTTTATATGTTAGTTGGCCTTTTTCCTTTGAAGCATTTAATATTCTTTCTTTATTTTGTATGTTCAGTGGTTTGTTTGTTATGTGACAAGGGGACTTTTTTTGTCCAGTTTATTTGGTGTTCTGTAAGCTTCTTGCACTTTCATAGGCACATCCTTTTTTAGATTAGTAAAGTTTTCTTCTAAGATTTTATTGAGTATATCTACTGTGCCTTTGAGCTGGATGTCTTATTCTATCCCTATTGTTCTTAAGGTTGGTCTTTTCATGGTATCTCAGATTTCCTGTATATTTTGTATTAATAGTTTGTTAGGATTAATATTTTCTTTGAACCTATTTATTCTGTCATATCTTCAACACTTGAGATTCTCTCTTCCAGAAGTCTCTTGTATTCTGCTGGCTATGCTTGCATCTGTAGTTACTGTTTATTTACCCAGGTTTTCCATTTCCAGAACTCCCTCAGTTTGTGTTTTCTTTATTGCTTCTATTTCAGTTATCAAGTCTTGAACCATTTCTTTCTCTTTTTTTCTTGGCTTTCTTTGGTTTCTGTAGGGATTTGTTGATTTCTTCCAATTTTTTTGTTTGTCTTTTCTTATACTTCTTTAAAGGAATTTTTTATTTCTTTTTTAATGGTCTCTATCATCATCATAAAGATATTTTTAAGGTTGTTCTGTTTCATCTACGTTGGGATATTCAAGTCTTGCTCATGTAGAAACTAGAACCACTAGTTTCTGGTGGTGCCATATTGGTCTTTTTGTTGTTGAATGTGTTCTTACACTGCGATCTTCCCATCTCTTCTTCCAGTGTGTGCAGGTAAAGCCTGTGCTTCAGGGGGTCCCTCTTTTTCCAATTGGTGCTAGTGTGGTTTGTGTCTTAGGTGGTCACTTTGGGTCTGTGCTTCTGGTGAATGCTGATAGGGTCTGAAGCTTCTCCAGGTGATGCAGGACCAAGATCCTGGTGGTCGCATAACTGTAGGGGGTGTTTGGTGGTGTGGGGAGGTTACCCCCAGAGTTCTGAGGCTTCAGTGGGTCAGGGTTGGGCATAGGATGTGCCTCCAGGGGACTAGAACCTAAAGACTAGGGTCCTTCAGCTGGGGACCAAGATACTCACCTCTCCAAGAGTAGGCATGTCCTTATGGCTCAGATGCCATAAGTGATGGTTGGAAGTGTAGGAAGACTGCTTCCAGGTCTCTGGAGCTTTGCTGGGCAGGGGTGAACACAGGAGATGTCCCCAGGGGCTAGGGCCTCTCCAGGTAGGGGCGGGCGGCCTCTCCTCTTTCAACCTCCGCTGAAGTTATGTCTCATCGCTGTCTCTAACCCTCCATCAGCAAGTTTGTGTCACTCAGTCTGTGGTGTCTTTTGGGTTCCTTCTTGGTGTTGTGCACTCTTTGACAGATGAATAGGATGCACTGGCTGTTATGCCATGCATAGTATTTCCAGCACCTTAAATGTTTTTCTTTTGTACTTCTTCTTCTCCTTCTTAACACTAGTAAATATGAATTATTTTACTGATGCCATAGTTTTCTTTTCCTAAAAGTCACACAGTTGGAATCATGTAGTATAGAGATTTTTTAAATCTATTCTTACTGATCCTCTTACTTAGTAATATACACTTTAGCTTTTATTGTATCTTTTCATGACACAATACAATTGTTTGTTTTCAGCATAGAATAATATTCTGATTCCCAGCCATACTAGATTGTCTACCTACTAACCACTAAATAATATCTTTATTTCTTCCAAGTTTAACAATTATGTAAAATGCTGCTATAAGCATTCACAGACTAGTTTATATCAGGACAGGAACTTACAATTTGGGGGAAGGTATTAAGGAACAGAATTGCTTGATCATAAGTTAAAAGTGTGTTGTTTCTTGGGAAGCTCCTACACTGTCTTCCAAAGTGACTCCTTTGTTTTGTGTTTCTGTCATCAATGAATGGGAGTTTCTGTTGCATGTATCTGGATGTGCTCTGTCAGTGTTTTGGGTTTTGTGTAGTAATCTATTGTGGATATCTTTATTGACTGACAAAAGATGATTGGAATATATTTTTATATTATTTTATGCCATTTTTTATTTTCTTGGATGAGTTATCTGTTGAGGCCTTTGACCCATTTTTTTAAAAATTGAATTGTTCTGTTATTTTTGAATTTTATTCATCCCTTGTGTGCTCCACACAATAACCTTTTATCAGATATATCTTTTGCAAATAGTTTTTTCTATTCTGTGATTTGTCTCTTTATTCTTTGAATAATGTCTTTCACTGCGCAGAAAACTTTAATGAATCTAGAAAATCAGTTATCGCTTTCACAGAGCATATTATCATTGTATCCAAAGTGTTTAACCAAACTTCTGAGTTTCCAGATTCTATACTGTTAGGAATGTCATGGTCGTTTTTACATTTACCTCTTTGACCTGTTATAGCTAATATTTGTGTATTTATATCAAGTCCTTTTATAAAGAGAACATAGAGATGCATATTTAAATGTTGCCCTTTGGTGGTTATTATTGCATATAGATGTGCATACACATTCACAGATATGTAAAGAGAACCTGCTGGATCTGATGCTGTTGTTTGTATGTATGCGATTTCCTGGCTGACCACTTTGTATTGGATAAACAATTAGGGACTCATGCCTGGAAGAAGCTAATTCTCCCTCTCTCAGCAGCAATTGGTGCCTGTAGTTCTTTGTCTAGGTATCAATTCTATGAGAATTTCCTTCTAACCAAAAGAGGACATAACTTTTAAAGGGAGTTGAGGGGTTGGGAGGGGTTAGAGGGAGGAAAAGGAATGGGAAAGTGATGTAATTGTATTTTAATTAAAAACATGTTTTCAAAGTTTCTCTTCTTCACCACACAGAATGTTTGTGAAATGTTTGGCTGCCAAATTCCTGCTCACATCTGTTGTAGTCGTGTGGTTTTAATGTTTCCTAGAGTTTATGGGAACCCAGAAGACTTTGCAGTAGCTGTGAGAGTTAGGCTGGTTCACACCAGAAGTCAATTTCCACTGTAAATATTGGAAATAGAGCTCTATTTTGATGATCATCTGGAGAGTTGATAGTTATGAGCAGATTGTAACTTAGCATATGAAACAAGTGCCTTCCAAACGTTTTCTTCACAGATAGCAAGGCCATGCTCTCTTGAATGCTTACATAAATTTACTCGAGAGGAATGACATGCAAATACAAAACAACAAAAATTCAGACAGATTTTCAAAACGCTTTAGTGTTGCATACTTGAATTTATGAATCAGGTTATAGATGTATTCGTAAATGGTATTATCAGCTACATGGAAGCTATAGTTGTAATTTTAATACAATGGATTTAATGGACTTTCAAGAACTGTAAGATGGAATAGAGAATGCAGTCATTTTGTACCCTTTCAAATGCTTTTAGAGCACATATGTGTTAGGTGATAAACCCTAGAAGAAATTACTAAACCTTGATGAACAGTAAGAAAGTAATGATAACATTGGAAGAGGATGACTACCCTTAACCCTCTTCCCATAATCCACGAACGGTCTCAGATATTCTGTTAGATTTTTTATTATTTGAAGGATAAATAAAGCAGAAACATGAAGGTCTTTAAGTTTTATTGTTTCTTCCCTCATCAATATTTTTTGGTACTCCTTATCCGCAAGGGAAAAGAAAAATATCTACAGCTATGTTAAGACAAAATGTAGAGTGGCTATAAGACATATACCAGAGAACCCTTCAATCACTCAGGCAATCTAGGGAGAATCTGAACGATCAGGTCTATGGAACACAAGGCCCTATGTTCTCGTTTGCAGATAGCGCCTGCTTCCTTAAGCCTTGGCTGTGGAGTCATCTCTGTCCCACTGTAGTGGCTCCATATTTCATTGATTTCTCCTGTGGTCTCATTTCCGCATCGCTTGTGGCCCTGAGATGGGCACTGTGATTGGCAATGCTCCCAGGATTGCTACCAACGCTACCACACAACACTCCTCTTTTGTGCCCTATCCAGGGACAGGTAACAGTGTTTATACTATGAAATGGCTGGAGAAGCCCTGGGTCCTGACTCTCTCCATAGAGACATCTTATTAAAAACACTGGCTGATAGTACCAATGGCATGACATCACTGTCCGTCTTCCTTTGCTTCTCTTCCCCTCTTCTCTTTCCTTGCCTAGGCTGATTTGATCTGATACCTGGACAAATGTGGACAAATGTTCTCAGTCCAGCCTGGTTCCTTCTTTCTCTGTTTTCCACAGTTGAATGCTCTCTTGGAGGACTTGGGCCTTACATGCCTGCATATCTGTGAATAGTTCTAAGTCTGACCACTTCCTTGACGATGCTCAAGGCCAGATTCATGGAAAACTCATCCACAGATAAAACAAGAGCACCTTCTGAAGAAGGCAACAAGACAAAGTTAAATGAAAACCATAAAATTCTCTATCAAGTGTAAACTAAGTTATCCAGAAGCAAATACAAGAAAAGGTAAAAGAAAAGAGTCATGGCATAAAAAACTAGAAGGAAAGAGAGTACATGCCTCAATCAGGCTGGGTCTGACTGAAAAATCCTTTTTACATCAGGTATATTATGGATCTTCCATAAGATTTTCCAAGTTTTACTTAATTTGTTTCAGATGTTCTTGAATTTTTGATGTTGTTCCAGATTATTTCCCACCAATATTTCTGGAGACTTATCTTTAGGAAACATGACAGCAGAGACTCTTGGTACTTGAGGCCATCAACTCTAGTTCTCTGTGGCTCTAATTTCTTTTTTCTTTCTTTATTGATTTTATTGAGCTATACATTTTTCTCTGCTAAACATTTGTGAGCACTGAACTTGCCTAAAGGTGAGCCAGTCCTTTGAGGTTTCTGCATCATGAAAGAATCTGCCAGACATTCTTCCACCCACAGAAGAAAGTGACTGACAAACTGCCAATATAGGCAGAACTGTCTTTGAAATTTCCTGCTTTGTGGAAAAGTCTTCTAGATACTATGGACATGTGGGCTCAAGATGGATGCCACAATGGTACAGAAGAACTTTGGGTGACTGTCCAGGCAGCAAGAAGTCTCTGTCAATTCTAGAGTTTTGGAAGTTGATTACAATACACTTCCTGTTTACTTAGGTAATATTATATTCTTTTGGAGTCTTTGATGGAGTTGAAGAATAGATAGCTATAATTATAGTTTTCTTTAGTTATGATAAAAGATAAAGTAGATATAAATATTGTAACTATAATTCTTGCTTGATAAATGTTTTGTATATGTAATTTTACCATATTAAAGTTAAAGTTTTTTATTTTAACAGAAAAGGGAGGTGATGTGGGATTCCCCTCTGTATGCTGTGAATATCATTGGTTAATAAAGAAGCTGTGTTGGGACTGTGAGAGGGTAGAACAGAACTAGGCAGGAAAAACTAAACTGAATGCTGGGAGAAAGAAGATAGAGGCAGAGAAAGGCCATGAAACTGCTGTGGGAGACATACACACTGAAACTTTGCTGGTAGACCACAGCTTCCATGATGATGCACAGATTAATAGAAATGGATTAAAGTAATATATAAAAGTTAGCCAATAAAAAGCTATATCTGGTGGTCCAAGCAGTGATTTAATTAATACAGTTTCCGTATGGTTATTTCAGAAGTCTGAGTGTGGAAGAAACCTCCTACAAAATCCCTCCCTTTCTTCTCCCTCCCCTTCAACCTTCTCCCATAATCCCCATGCTCCCAGTTTACTCAGGAGATCTTGTCTTTTGCCACTTCCCATGTAGTTTAGATCCATGTATGTCTCTCTTCGGGTCCTCATTATCATCTAGTAGGTTTTCTGGGATAGTGCATTGTAAGCTGGTTTTCTTTGATTTATGTCTAAATGTCACTTACGAATGAGTACATATGAAATCTGTCTTTCTGGGTCTGGGTTACCTCACTCAATATGATGTTTTCTAGATCCATCCATTTTTGTGGCTCTACTTTCAACAGATACCTCCATCATCAAGAATTACCCCACACC
This sequence comes from Microtus ochrogaster, assembly GCF_000317375.1. Taxonomy (NCBI): domain Eukaryota; kingdom Metazoa; phylum Chordata; class Mammalia; order Rodentia; family Cricetidae; genus Microtus; species Microtus ochrogaster. Next base: position 3,821,971 of record NC_022035.1, on the reverse strand, counting down.
AGGATTCCCCAGTTTCGTCTTTCTCTTCCATCTTCCTTTTCAAGGCTCAATCAGCCTATAGATAGACATGTCCTAGTGATCCTAAGAGTAGTGCTTTTAGGAATAACCCCCAAGCTGTAATTAAGGCCCAACATCCCATTATTGGGAGGAGTATATAAGGGACTATCCATGGCTACTTATTAACTTCATCATGCACCCACTACTGGGCTTGCTGTCATTCATGACTAGTAGACAGGAGCATCTGATGAATGGATTTCTAAAACCATTGGATAATGGATAAAGTGTTAAGAGAGGTTAAGACTGTAGAAACTGGCCATGCTATCAGTGGGAGAAGGGGGCATAGTGGCTAGCAATGAGTCTATCCTTCTATCCAAACCAAGATGGCTATGTTCACAAATGATAACCCAAAAAAGGAAAGGTTCTCTTGTATACATTGAGGAGGACACTGCCTCAAGAATACCTTAATGCTATACAAATGCCTCAGGGATACCTTAATGCTATACTAATGATAGAGGAAGGTCATTGGTTAATTAATAAAGAAACTGCTTGGCCTGATAGGTTAGAACAGAGGTGGATGGAGTAAACAGATCAGAGTGCTGGGAGGAAGAGGAAGTGAGCTCAGACGCCATGCTGCTCCTCCCCAGGGCAGATGCGATGAAGCAAGCTGCCAGGTTAGACATGCTAAACCTTTCCCAGTAAGACTGGTGCGACACAGATTATTAGAAATGGGTTAAGAGAGTTAGCAAAGAAGAGGCTAGATATAATGGGCCAAGCAGTGTTTAAAAGAATACAATTTGTGTGTTGCTATTTCGGGCATAAGCTAGCCAGGCGGCTGGGAGCCGGGTGGCAGGAATGCAGCCCACATCTCCTTTCAACATACAAATGCCTCAAGAATACCTTAATGCTATATAAATGCCTCAGGGATACCTTAATGCTATACAAAGATCATAGTTTGATTTTTGCCTTTCTTTTAGGACTTGTGTTTTAGTTTCTTTTCCACAGCTACTCTGTTACCCATGTACAGAGAACAATTTATAGAAGGTTCCAGGGTTTCCTGGCCATCAACATGGTAAGTGCAGACAAAATCAAATACAAGTTTGAGAAACAGAGCTGTAATGGGAACGGTGTTAAAGCTTAAGGATTTTTAGGTTTTCATTTCCATTGTATCTAGAACCTCAATTCAAAAGAAAATGATTGGATTTCTATAATTTTGAAGCTGAGATTCTTTCTAGAAATCTGTAAGTTTTCTAATATAACAACTGAAGCATGAGGAGACCTCAAGCAAAGGGCTAAACCTAGAGAGCTCTGCAAGGGCTAAATATCAGGGGAATTGCTTTTTCTTTCTTTTCCTTTTTATTGAAAATGGATTTGTTTCTCATGCACTATATTATGATTACAGTTTCCCCTTCCCCTCTTCCTCTTACCCCTTTACCTCCCCTCTGTGTCCACGCCCTTTCTGTCTCCCATTGGAAAAGAACAGGATTCTAAGAGATAACAACCAAAATATAAGACAAAGCAAAGAACATCATACAGAGGCTGGACAAGGCAACCCAACAGAAGGAACAGAGCCCCACAAACAGGCGCAAGAACCAGAGACCCACTCATCACTCACTGGGGAGTCCTTTCAAAATACTAAGCTAAAAGCTATAGCATGTGCATAGAGGACCAGATGCAGAGATGTGTAGGTCCTGTGCTTGTTCCTGCAATCTCTTTGACCTCATATGAGCCTTGCTTAGTTGATGCAGACTGTCTTGTTCTGGTATCCTCCAACCTTTCTGGCTCTTACACTTTTTCTGACTCTTCTGCAGGGTTCCCTCAGGGGGCTACCCCATTTAGAGCTGTGTATTCCAAGGACTCTCTCTCTCTCCCCATAATGCCTGGATGTTCCTGTCTGCTGCAGGAGGGAACTTCTCTGGTGTTGACGGAATAAGGTATTATTATATATTTTCCTGGACTGCTCAGGAAGTGTGTTCCCAGTGAATGACAGGTGGTATTCAGAGGCTGGGATAATGGGATGAGTTGGGGAAGTAAGGTTGAGGGAGGAGATCTCTATGATCGGTTGGGAATAGGGTCAGAAGAAAGGGAGACTGAAAAAGGTTTTCTGCTACAGAGCTGAGGATAAGACGGGGGGGGGTAGGATTGGATCTCAGGAGCAGACAGAAGGGTACGGGTCTTCCTTCTGCCCACTTGTTGCTGGGGAGGAGTGATCCTTGTTTTAATTGGAGATGCCTGCTGGGCTTAGGGAACGGGACAAAGCAATGAGTTGGGGCAGGAAGGTTATAAGGGGAAGGTCCGTGGAACCCACAGGAAGCGGGAACAGGGATCAGGGAACAGGAACAGGGATCAGGTGTTCTGCTGCAGAACTGAAGATGAGAATGTAATCAGATCTAGGGAAACAGAGAGTGAAGATTGCAGAGATTTGTATTATTTCATGTAAAATAATAAAATGTTGACAGCAGTCAGTCCACTGTCATGGAGAGCCTGCATGCTTTTTTGTAAAGTCCTTTCGAGCATCAGCTGCTGCTATGATTTTTGTTCCAATCATCACATGTGGATTGGAGAACTCAGGTACATCATTAAAGCATATCATTTTCATGCTTTTTGCATTGCTTGCTTTTCATTGTTGAAGGTCAGTGTCTATTGGATATCGTCTTTCTTGTTAATTCTGAATTATGATGTTGATGAGTGTAGAATTCACGGGTAATAATTTTTTAAGTAATGAAGATATATTCTATTCTACTACCTGAATATATAAAGATATATTCTACTACCTGAACACTGTGTGTTCAGATAATAAATTTGCTATCACACAATTATGTTTACTCTAGGAAATATACTATTTTCTATGACTGTTTTCTAATCTCTTTCTGCATCTTCACTTCTCTAAAGTTTAATTTTTATTTCTTTTGCTGAGTCCTTATGTGGGATTACCCTATTTGAACTTTATTTATATTCATAGATTTTATGTCTTTCACCAATTATGGAAATTCTCAGTCACTATTTAAATATTGGTTTACAAACAAATGGAAGACTTGTATGATAAGAACTTTAAATATTTGAAGAAAGAAATTGAAGAAGACAACAGAAAGTGCAAAGATCTCTAATGCTCTTGGGTAGGTATAAATAACATCGTAAAAATGGCAACGCCTATCAAAATCCCAGAAAAATTCTTCACAGACCTCCAAAGAATGGTATTCAACTTCATATGGAAAAGCAAAAAACCAAGGATAGCCAAAACAATCCTGTACAATAAAAGAACTTCTGGAGGTATCACAATCCCTGACTTTAAACTTTACTACAGAGCTACAGTATTGAAAACAGCCTGTTATTGGTATGAGAACAGAAAGGAAGACCAATGGAACCAAATCAAAGACCTGGCTATTAATCCACACACCTTCGAACACCTGATTTTTGACAAAGAAGCAAAAAATATCAACTGGGAAAAAAGAAAGCATATTCAGCAAATTGTGCTGACATAACTGGATATCAACATGTAGAAAAATGAAAATATATCCATATCCACTACCATGCACAAAACTCAAGTCCAAATGGATCAATGTCCTCAACTTAAAGCCAGCCACACTGAACCTTATAGAAGACAAAGTGGGAAGTATACTTAAATGCATTGGCACAGGAGACCACTTCCTAAATATTATCCCAGTAGCACAAACACTAAGAGAAACAATTAATAAATGGGACCTTCTGAAACTGAAAAGCTTCTGTAAAGCAAAGGACATGATCAACAAGACAAAATGACAGCCTACAGAATGGGAAAAGATCTTCACTAATCCCATATCAGACAGAGGTCTGATCTCCAAAATACACAAAGAACTCAAGAAATTGGTCATCAAAATAACAAATAACCCAATAAAAAATGGAATACAGACCTAAACAGAGAAGTCTCAACAGAGAAATCTAAAATGGCTGAAAGACACTTAAGGAAATGTTCAACATCCTTAGACATCAGAGAAATGGAAATCAAAACAACTCTGAGATTCCATCTTACACCTGTAAGAATGGCCAAGAACAAAAACAGTGATGACAAGTTATACTGGAGAGATTGTGGGGAAAAGGGAACACTCATGCATTGCTGGTGGGAATGCAAGCAGGTACACCCCCTTTGGATATTAGTATGGAGATTTCTCATAAAATTAGGAAACAACCTTCCTCAAGACCCAGTAACACCACTTTGCGGTATATATCCAAAGGATGCTCAATCGTGCCACAAGGACATATGCTCAAGTATGTTCATAGCAACATTGCTTGTCATAGCCAGAACATAAAAACAGCCTAAATGCCCCTCAACCAAAGAATGAATGAGGAAAATGTGGTACATTTACATAATGAAGTACTACACAGCAGAAAAAAATGACATCTTGAAATTTGCAGGCAAATGGATGGAACTAGAAAGCCTCATTTTTGAGTGAGGCAACCCCGACATAAAAAGACAATTATTACATGTACTCACTCATAAATGGTTTTTAAATATAAAGCAAACAAAAGCAGTCCACAAATCACAATCCCGGAGAACCTCAACAACAATGAGGACCCTAAGAGAGAGACATACATAGATCTAATCTACATGAGAAGTAGAAAAAGACAAGATCTCTTGAGTAAATTGGAGCATGGGGACTTTGCGGGAGGGCTGAAGGGCAGAGGAGAGCAGAGAAAAATGTAGAGCTCAATAAAAATCAATAAAAAATTCGTAAGAACATAAACAAATATTGGTTTAACCTGTCATTCTTCTTCAGAGATACCCATGATGTAAATGTTTAATCTTTTATTGTTTTCTCACTGGTTCCCAAAACTTTGTTCATTCTTTTTGGTGTATTTTCTGATGATCCGGTTGGGTAAATCCTATTTTCGGATCCTCAAGCTCACCAATTCTATTCTCTGTCTTCTCAACACTACAGTAATGGACTACCAGTGGCAAGATTTTTACATTTTCCATTACGAACTCGTTTGGCAGAGAGGGTTGAGGTTATTCTGTACTCTATTCCTTATGGTTTGTTGGCATTGTGCTTTCATTTACTTCGAGACAGTTTATAATTGTGGATTGAATCATACTTTATTGTTGTTTTCAAGTTCCTGTCAGCTAACGCTATCATCTGATTCATGATGGTGTCAGTGGTGTTGGTGTTGTATGACTTTTCCCGGGGAGATATGAGCAAACATTTATGATCTCCAACGTAGGTCCCTGGTGATAGCCCAAAGGGTCCCGTTCATGTCCAGCAAGGTAAATCAGTGACCTTCTGGGGGTTGCTTACAGAAGGAACACAGGGTGGTTCAGGGGCAGTTTATTACTGAGAACTTCATCCTTGCATGGTTGAGGGCTCCTTGTATCCTTGAAACTACCTGTCCAACTTTAGGCAGCTCCGTTGAAGAGTTTCCTCTTCCTAGAAACTACTGTTTAAAAGCTTTGTGAGTGTTTCTTGTTGGTGGGTCTGGTAAATTTTCTGAGTATTACCAGCTGGCCCTTATCTCTAGGAGGGGTTGTTTCAATTTGGAGAAAATCGTTGCAGTTGGCATTGTTAATTGACTCTTGTTTTTTTTTTTCTTCCTTTTTTTGTTGGTTTTGGGCAGAGTCTCATAGCTCTCAAGTACAGTATTTTTTTTTATTTTTATTTTATTTATTTATTAAAATTTTCCACCTCCTCCCCTCCTTCCCTCCTCCCATTTCCCTTCCACTCCCTCCATTCCCTCTCCAGCCTTAAGAGTATTTGTTTTAATATATCCCATGTCAAAGTTGGGCTCATACCTGCTCTACAGCTGAGAATGGCCTAGAACTTCTGATCCTCTTGCCTCCACCTTCTAAGTGCTAAGATTATAAGTGTGCACCTGGCTGCACTGTCTTTTAAACATTCAGGCTTGTGTTTTTTTTCCTTGTTCTTGGGATGAAAACTTTTTAAATTTAAGTTCTGGGCCTTTTCACTATTGTTAGCAAACACTGAACCCTATTTTTAAATGCTTGCTCTATCAACTGAGTAGTTGATAAACCCTGATGAGGTTTATTAGCTAGGGCCTGATTTACTCTTTTGCACTGTGAATATAACAATTACCTGATTTTCAAAACCTCTACAGTACTAGGGATCACATTGTCCTTGCTGATTTGCTTTATTGTGTCCAAAGAACTGTTGCATTCTAGGTTGCCCTGGCTGAGGAAGAAAGACTTCAGGTTTCAGGACTGGAACCATGATCTTTTCTTGGGAAAAGGTTGGGGGTGAACTCCCAACTATGTGGCACTTGTACATGGGAATGAGAACCTTCAGGACTGAAAGGGAAGAAACACACTTTTCTTCCAACACCTGCTTATAGAGGTATGCTCAACCCTGCAGTCCCCTCTCTTATTTATTTCATTCATATATATATCACAATTATCCTTCCTTCCCCTCTTCCCCTCCTCCCCTATCTCCCCTTAACCTACTCCACCCACTCCTCAGAAACTCTAAGGCCTTCCATGGAGAGTCAACAAAGCCTGGCACATTCAGTCCAGGCAGGGCCAAGCCCACACATCCCCTCCCCTGCATCAAGGGTGAGCAAGGCATCCCACCATATGGAATGTGCTTCACAAAGCCAGTTCATACACTAGGGATAGATTCTGCTCCCACTGCCAGGGGTCCTACAAACAGACCAGGCTACAAAACTGTTACCCACATGCAGAGGGCCTGGTTAGGTCCCATTGTTGAAATAGGAGCGTCGGGGTTGCGTCCCTAGCACCCCGCTGCCCGCAAGGCTAGCTTTACCCGAAATAATTACACGGACACCGCATTCTTTCAATCACTGCTTGGCTCTTTAGCTCCAGCCCTTTTCTTGGCTAACTCTCACACCTGGACTAGCCCATTTCTAATCATCTGTGTGTAGCACCCCAAGGTGCGCTTACCGGGAAGATTCTAGCCTACGTCCATCCTGGGTCGGAGCTTCATCGCGTGTGCCTCAGAGAGCAGAGCTCTCGCCTCTGCCCGCAAGAGTGGAGCATCGTGTCTCTCTGAGGCATCTGCCCCCGAGAGGAGAGCTGTCGAGTCTCTGACCTCACTTCCTCTTCTGCCCAGCATTCTGCTCCTCCCACCTACGTTCTAACCTATCAGGTCAAGCAGCTTCTTTATTAAATCAACCAATGACCTTCCTCCATCATCCCATGTAGGATCCCTAGCTGTCAATCTAGAGTCAGTTTGTTGCAACGCGGTCCAGTTTCTGTTTCTCTCTTGTACCCTTCACATTTACTTACCAGATGCTCACTGGATTTTAGTTTTTATATGAGATGTATAGAAGCTATTAATGTATTTCAAAGGTATTTGTCATTATACAGGCACCAAAAACAATGTGAGGGTTTGTTTGTTTCTACTATGTCAAGATTTTTGAAACAGATAAACCTTACATTTTTTATATTATAAAAAGCTACTACAAATTATAAGTAATTATTGTAAGTTAACTGTGATTTTGGTGAGTACTTATTAAATTAGAAGTGGAGAATTCTTCTAATAATTCAGACATATAAATAAAAGATATTTGTGTTTCAAAGTACTGATGGGCAAACTATTTTCTGATCATTGTAAAAAGAAATTCATTAGCACTTAGATCAAGACTTGTTTCTTGTCTGATTTGTAGTAGTGCTGAACTGAGCTAGATAAACTCTTGCAGGCTTCATGCAGTCACCTGTTCATCCTGCCAAGCAGCTGAGAGGTACGCAGAATTTATAGTTGAGTGAGATTTGTGGTCCATGTGTTTCAGAGCCACACTGTCCAGACACACCGCCTGATGCTCTTGGTGTCACTGTGCGAGTCCCACCCCATTGTCTGCATGCAGTTCCCTATCTTCATGGAATAGGTTTTGTCTAATGCTGGTGTGTGTGTGTGTGTGTGTGTGTGTGTGTGTGTGTGTGTGTGTGTGTGAGACAGCATGCCCTGTATGTGCCAGATGTCAATGTCAGGCATTCTTCACCTCTGTCATCCTACACCTTATTCTTCATCACAGGATCTCTCACTGAGCCTGGAACTGGTGCCCCCATGTCCAGGTTTTACAAGGGTCCCAGGGATCTGACTCACATCTTTGTCATTGCATAGCTAGTGCTTTACTGGCTGAGCTATCGCTTCAGGACCAGGGTTATGACTTCTGCTTCCTATAATCAAAGGGATCATTTGATTGCTATAACTATTACATGTAGGTTTCTTATCACTTAATATCTTATTAAAGCAGTCATTAATCCATAGACTTAAAGAGTAATTTGATGAAAATAAATTTAAAAAAAAACATTGCTGATCAGAACCAGGAGGATGCATGGCTGATCCTCCCCATGCGGATTGCAGGGGAAGTCATTTCCGTTTCCACTATATTTACCGTTCATTATTTTGAAGATGAAGTTAAAAGTAACTATTGGTTCCAAAACAGAGCCATACAAGATTACATATAAACATTCTCCTACCTTTATCTATGTGTGATTTATGCCCTTAAGATTACTTTTATGCTAAAAATTCACATATTCATAGTCTCTGGTTCTGTTTAAAGAATAGTAATGGGTTTCTAATTTAAACAGGAACCTTAGACACGCATTTTGATTTAATCTTATTAATGACATTTTCCGCAATAACAGTACATGTGAACGAGAAAGGCATCATTAGCAGTTTCCTACAGATATATAAAAGAAATGGATTCAAATCTTAATGGCAGGGATGAAGGCAGCACTTTTATCTTTTGTCTTTGCTTCCTATGCAGGGGAAAATTTTGGTTCTGTGGGACCTGAATGCTATGCAATTTGAGGCATCTTTTTAAAAGAAAAAAAACAAAGAGTTAGACATAAGCATGATTATTTAGAATAAGAAAAGCACAACAAAACACAAAATTTGAAAGTTGGCAATTATTAAAAGCAACAATAGAACAATGAAGCAAAATCCCCAAGGAATATGAAGCTGTCAACATTTCCCTATAAGATCACAACACTTTTTAGATTACTGTGTCTTATGATAGGGATGCTGTGATATTTTCTCTGAAAAAAATAGAAAAAATAATTCTATCTGTGCAGGGATGGTGTGGGCATGTGTTTGTCCCATATAAACATAGCCATCTTTTTTATAAGGGTTGTGCTTTATATACAATGGAATTGGATTTCAGAAGTTCCACCAAACAAAAAACAAAACCGAAGACAAAGATCTTGTGTGTTTATGCTACGTAACTATGCACATTCCTACTAGAAGACAGCTTCTCTTCTGACCGGATGTGAGGGAAAGTGTTCACGGAAGTTCACGTGTGCTCATTGGAGTTCTCCACCTGTTACCTTGATACTTTCTGCTTCAAACCTTTCCTTTCACCGCCCATGTGCTCTTGACCCAGTGGAGCACATCATTATTGTTCCACACTGCACACTTCGCTCACCTCGTTCCATTGGGAGAGGATAGGGCTTGTTGCTGGAAGAACGTTCTCTCTTATGTGTAGAAGCAACCATGACTTCTGTGAACATATCTCACCTCCAGAAAACTAACACATCGCAAAACAAACTTTGTGTGTCGGGATCCCCCACATTCTCATGACCCCTTGATGCTAACTCTCACCTCACCGTAACCCTACACGACACTAGCAGATGCCGAGTCAAGCTCAGTGTGGGAGAAGGGACACCTATCTTTAGTAAATGGAATTAGCAAAGCTCATAGGCATATGTTTGTTTGTTTTTTCCAGAAACATAGGACTGTATGAATATGGGGTGGGAATTCCCTCACGCCCTTAACAATTGTAAGCCCTGAACTTCAACTTAAGGGGTTTTCAAGTTATATTTTCTCATAACCTCATCAAGAGCAATGAAAACATATGACCCTCACAAAAGATCCCACCAAGAGCTCTGCCAACTCAATCACAATCTTTGACTTATGACCTCATCTCCTTTCATAACCTGTGCATGTAACTGCACTGAATGAGTCTCTGTGGGGATGCTTGTGATTGCCAGTGAGGACTGCACACTTTCTCACTCCTCATGACTGTCAATTCTTGCTTCAACATTCTCTTTGTTCAATTTAGTTGCTAATCTGCCAGCTTGAGACAGCTTTTTAATCCAGAAGTAGACAACACCTCTTTCATGTTTGTTCCTTAGCAATACAACAAAAATCTAAACCACAATCACAATGGTAAAAAGATAAGAGTATTCTGTAATGCTAAGTTGGTTGGTAAGGCACTCATGGGGTAATCTTGCAGAAGTTCTTTGTAGTGGGATGGATTTTATAGTGTCAGTCTGCCTATGCTAATACAATGAGATGCCAGAACTGACTGATTTAAACCACAGACATTTCTAACACACAACTAATATGGAAGGTACAAATGGTACAAACTGACTTCGGAGAAGAAAATAGATTATATAGATGACTGAGTCATGCCTTCAATGATGGAACCAACACGTTTTCTGACTTTGTCCTGTGTTGAAGGGCAAACTGTTAACGCTGTTTTCAGGGCAATCACTTATGCTATTTGCTCCTTATTCAGTTCCTGCTGCTACTATTATTTATCTCTTAGAGTAAGACTTTCCAGGGACTTTGCCCTGATTCCCTGGGAATAAGCTGGAAAACTATCTCCAATAATAATGGACAATTGCAAAAGGTACAAAATGCACATAATGGAAATGCCAGAAGAAAAGAGAGAAGTATGTACAATGATGGTGGCTGCAAATTTCCCCAAATTACCATGTGCCATAGAAACCATTGATTCGGGAAATTCAGAGCACTGCACAGAATAAATTTTAAAAAGGCATATCATATTCCAACTGTAGAAAATCAAAGACAAAAAGAAAATCTTGACAGGCCTAGGCTGGTTGGGGGAGTAGAGGGAATATTTTACCACTGGAGGAATGTTTAGAAATTAAATTTTAAATTAGCCTTGTCTTCAAGTCCATGTGAACCAAAAGAAGATATGGTGGGATGTTGAAGGTGTGCTAACTCTGCCTCAGTTTACCACCCCTGTCAGGCTTGGATCTTACAGGATATTATGGTAGGCTATTCCTTTAGTTGTTTCCAGTGTGCGTCAGTATGCTCACATTTTAGAGACTATCTCCATAATAACTATAAATTTGAAAACTACTAGTTCTAGCTTTCTTTCTTTTTTTTGTTTTTTTTGTTTTTGTTGTTGTTGTTTTTTCAAGATAGTGTCTCTCTGTAGCTTTGGAGCCTGTCCTGACACTAGCTCTTGAAGACCAGGCCTCAAACTCACAGAGATCCTCCTGCCTCTGCCTCCTGAGTGCTCAGATTAAAGGCATGTGCCACTACTGCCTAATTTACTGTTTATATTCAATGGTATTTAGTCCCTGCTAGATGTTTTAGCCAAGGGTCATCCTGCACGTGTGGACATTGGGTTTGTCTTCTTGGGAGTTTCTTTGGGGGAGAAACTTTGCTCAGAAAAGTCCAGTCAGTTATATGGAGAGCCCCAAGAAGAACAGAAACCCTGTGTAGTCAGGGTTTCTCCTGTTGAGATAAAACACCATCAAAGGCAACTTGGGGACAAAGGGGTTGATTTCAGTTTATACCCCATCCCGGAAGAAAGTCAGGGCAGGAACTGCAGCAGTTGTTACTGGCTTGCTCAGCATTGTTTGATAACCACGTTCTTATACAGTCAAAGGCCACTTACCCATGGGTAGCACCAACCACAGTGGGCTGGACCTTCCCATTTCAGTAATTAATCAAAATGCCCCACAGGCTTGCCTGAAAGGCTGATTTTGTAGAAGCATTTTCTCAACTGAGGTTACCTTATCTCAGTTGGCTCTAACTTGTGTCAGTTGACTAAAACCTAGCCAGGACACACCCTGTACAGCAACTACAGGATACACTCCAGAGCGCAGCCAGTATGAACTGCCATTAACAAGAGCTAGACCCTCATAGACATTTCTCCATATGTGGAAATACATGGAAGCGTTATGACTATGCCTCAGAAGTAAAAGAACCAGTTGACTGATGCTCAAAATAACAGAAAATAATTTGTTGAGAGATGCTGCTTTAAAATACCTTAATATATAGTAATAAACAGCATCTCCAAACCATGTATCACTTGGTATATCATAATATTTCTTGAAATGAATTTTGAAGATGGACTTTTTCTCAAGTCTGATTTGGTTAACTGGCTTGACCATAGAGGCTATTTCGCCCATAATTTCCTTTAAGTATAATTGATGGTCATTTCAAAAACCTTAATAAAGGCTTCTTGGTAATTGTGAAAGCTGAGAAAATCACTGTAGTGTGTCATAAGACCATTTAGAAGGCCAGGTGGCTCCTAATTATTGCTTTCAACAAAGCTGAAGTGGATGATATTAAGCTGTCTTTTTCGGAGAGGGAATTCGGTGATCCTTTTAGCGTTTATCTCAGACGTAACTCAGATTTGAAGAGCTTTGCTCTATGGCAGAGCACCGCTTCTCATGCTCGTTCAAGCTCAGCGATGGCCCTGGTTCTGTTCCTTAAGCCCTTCTGTCTGTTAGAACCCCGTTCGCTCTGCTATCCCTTCGCTCCTTGACCATCTTGAGTCACATGCCCCCATCTTCAAGGCCGTTGATCTTCCTTCCCCTTTATCAGATCTGCTGCTGAACCCACTCCTAAATGGTGTTATCCAGATCCATGGTTCTTTCTTTGGTTCCTTTTTAAATAGTTTTTGAAATGGACCTGTATACAGACAGGCATGTCAATGCTCATGGGCACAGACGTGCTGGCCCGTGGAGGCCTGCGTTGCATGTCAAGATGTCTTCTTTAGTTGCATGTCCACCTTATTTTTTGGACATGCAACAGAGAGTCTCAGCCAGATTTACTGGCCAGCAAGGCCCAATCCCCAGTGCTGGGTCGCAAGTGTGCATTGCCAGCTCTTTGGTGGGAGCTTGGGGCTCTGAACAGAGGACCCCATGCTAGTACGCAAGCACTTTACCCACAGGCCAAGTCTCAGCACCATATTTCCCATCTTTTATTGAAATTCTGATTTTATTCTTGCACTATTTAAAAATCTCATTGAGTGTGTCAGACGACAAAAATAATTCTGTTTTTTTAAGGCTATTTCCTGATGTGTGCTTTGGTCTTTTGTTTGAAGTGTATTTACCTGAAACTTCTACTGTTTTTTTTTTTAATTTTTGTGCTGATATCTGTGTAATTAAGGAAAAACAGTATTCTTAGTCCTTATAGACTGCTGATTACAAAGTGAACATGATCAGAGAGATTGTCGCAGTTTCCTATGCCTTTTGGTGGATGTATTTTGTCCAGGACTGTAAGGGTAAATTCCAAATTACAGGACATCAGCTGTGTCCATTTTTGAGTGCCCATAATGTCTTGTTACTGTGGTATTTGTCTTCTATGGGTGGGTCCTCTGGAACAGCCATCCCGTGTCAGCTGGCTCTTTTTCTCGGTAGGCTCCACAAATAATACATAAGCGTTATCCTGAAGTCTTCCAAGTTAGATGAGACAAAGCCTCCCCTCAGGACTCCCCTTCCCTTCTGCACGAACCACAATGTGGGGTGCATGCATCGCCATTCTGTCTCTCCCCATGGAAAAATCTTTGGTGTTGGACTTCTGTCTTGATGGGCTTAGCGTTTGGCTGGAGTGAGGCCTCTACTGGTTGCTGTTTGACTGAACTCGCCCTCCCTTGTCTGGACTGCAGCCATTTAGTTGGTTTCCTCACTTATAACAAAGAGAACCGACTCTTGAACTATTCTCACATCTGTCCACTGGTGGAAAGACAGCTGCAGCTTTCCAATCTGAAACCTTGGGAGGCCCTTTATTAGTCTTAGTTCTGGTTAAAATGTTTGCATCTTATTTGGGGGGGCAGTTTCTTTAAAGTATGGGGGACTCTAAGGATAGTGCCCGTCATTACCAGTAGAGAGACATCAGATTGATCCAAGACTTTCACAGAGGCTCTGTTGAAAGGACGAAAAGAGCTTTAGTTCTGCATCCCTGTCCAGAAGAGGACTTGGCAAGACCAGTCCAGGCCCGGAGCCAGTGCGAGGACTCGGGCTGCAGCTTCTGGGGCCTTGACATTTCCCCCTGGGCTGTGGTTATCAGTCTTCCGTAAGTGTGTCTGAGGTATCCATTGCCAACGTTGTCTGACACAGCTCTCTGCTGGTCTTGCATACCCCACCCCTGTACTAACAGTATACAAGGTGCTTTACTTGTTAGCAAACTTGCTTGGTATAAGTCATCAGCTCTGGGAGACCTCTTGGTCTCAACTATTGCTTTTGTCTTCTCTATTTCTCACCCCTAGACCTCCCACTCCACACTTCGCAGCTCAAACCAATATCCTGCTGGTTTGGATGGTCAAGGCTGTACCAGCCAGGCTGCATCGTATAGCCTGGGTTGGCCTTTCATCTTCGTAGCCTGAAGAAACAGCTTGGTGAGCATCTCATCTTAACATTAAGTTCTTTGTTGTTGAATCATGTGTTAGGTTTTTATTCATCTTCATGATTATAGTCCATTGTATGTCAGCTCTCTTACAATTTGAAGAGAAAATTTAATTGACGCAATTGTGTTTAATGACCAAATTATGTTCATTATCAGTTATATTTTGTCAAACATTTGTCATTTCTACGAGGGGATAACTTTAGGCTATACTTTTCTTGTTATTTGAAATATGTGCTACATTATTGTAAACTAAATTTAGCCTGCTGAGACATAAAACACTAGCATGGATTCCAGCTAACTGTGTTTTGGTTAGTCATTACCCAGTTTCACTCTAAACCTTCTTAACTCTGCCATTCTTCATCATTAATGTCCATTACTCTATTTGCCGTTCTATAAAAATTAGCTGCTCATGGACACCTTGATTACCAATACACGCATCAGCTGCTTCTATTTCTAGTATTTAAATAGTGCAGTACTAAAAATGGAAGCACAGCCTATCTTTAATATAACAACTTAGTTTCTCCTGCTTTTATTCTCAGTAGTATAATAGCTGAAAATCATACTGCCTTTCTAATTTTAGTGTTAAAGAAATTGCCATACCTTGTTACATAGTGGCCATCCTAACTTACAACCCCACCAAAAGCCATAAGCAGTGTTGTTCTTTGTCTATAGCCTTACCAGTATTTCCTAGATCTCTGGTCTTTTCGACACTAACCATTTTCATTTCCTGATGAGTAAGTTCAATAAAATCTCCTTTTAATGGGACATTGGAACATGTATCTTCGCAATAACATGAGAAAGGTACTTGGGAGATGGAGCTGAATATCTTTCAGTAATGAAAGAATGGAAACCCGCAGACTTGAGAGCATTTTAGGATGAAATCCTAGCTATTAGCAGGTTGTAGGGCTCGCGGAATCTTGAGAACTCCTTCTCCAGTGAGGCCAATAATGTCATGAAATTCTCTATTTTACAGAGTTATTAGAGCTGGTGTATGTTAAATTTCCCCCTTGAACTTAACCTATATCCTTGTAAATCTAAAGTTGTCAGAGAAATGCCCTAGACTGCAGCTGTAGCTGTACTTAATGGCTCTAATTTAACTGGGTCTTGTAAACAGAAGTTGCTTGCTTATGTCCATGTGATCAATGTAGTCTCATTTAGAAGGCTACAGACTCTAGTTCATTGATCCCTTCTCCTTTGCAACAGCCCAGCCAGCCACTATCTATACAAATTCAAAAATCCCTTGAATGAGGCATGCTTTTGTGTGAATTTGTTGAGTCCGTTGGTTGAAACTGATGCCCTCACTATGGTTTTTGTGTTTTCTCCTTTCTTGGCTAGTGATGCTTTATCATCTCTGTTGGCACTTGAACAATGGCACTGTTTGAAAATGTTTGAAACAAAGGCATTTTCTGTTTGATCTCAGCCATGTGAGCTCTCTTGACCTCAGTCAGAGACAAACATCAGAACCTTTCCAACCAGCAAAGACTCAGAATTCTGATTCAAGAAAGAGCATATGTGATCAGCTTCATCAGAAATGATCACAAGTCTACCTATGGTGCTCTGTGGTCCACAGAGCTAGAACTCCACAGGACCCGTTGATGCCATGGTAGTTACACACAGCTTGGCCTGTAATATAGAATCGAACCTGTGGTTTTAAGGTTTTTCTACTGAGGTTTGGTACAATGTGGTGGGATCCTGGCAGGAAAGCCAGTAAGCAACAGTAGTTGATAACACTGCAGAGTGGCCCTTGCACTTCCCTTTCTTAGCAACAGAACAATCTATGCTTGGCTTCGAGAGACACACAATGACTTAAAGCCATCCATTGCTATTACTGTGAATCTTCCCGTGCTCATCCATGTGCTCATTTCATCTCCTCCTCTGTTCTTCCTCTATTTCTCATGCCTGCAGCTACTGCTATAGGAGAATATTATAACAATCGATAACAGATTAGAAGTCTGAGGCCCTTTCGCTGTCTCCAGGAGGTGGTTGAAGTACTCTGCATGTTTCTCTTTTAAATTACTGCAACAGCGACTATCATTGTGAGTGAGGTCTAGACCGCATTTGCTTGGATGAGACAATTGTGTTTCCCAGATATGAGAATGTGAAAGGAAGCTACTGGAGATGGTTAACTAAGCCATTGGTTATTTGATCTCATGCTGAAAATCTGATGATCTTCTGAGACACTGACTCCAAACGTAAACACACACATGCACACACACACATACACACAACTTTAAAAAAACTGGTTTTACTGTATAGTTGGTAGTTCAGATATTTTATGTTCTATAAAGATTTTGAAGGAACATGTTGCTGACAAGAACAAGAACAAATACCTCATATGGTACACTAAACAGCTGCCCTTTGAGAAAGGTCATCTTCCAACTATTGGATTTGAGGTTTGTAGAAAAAAAAAACTGAAAATGTCCAATAAAGTTTCCTATTGAAAAATCTATGGGTTACATTATTATACACTTTCTTCACCTACCTTTTCAGCATAATTCATAAGGAATAAATCACCTCCTTGGCTTTCTGTATACCCTGTGGTGGACAAGTTTGCATCAGTTAGTGGAAATAGCCAGAAATATCAAATAATCTCTCTAGCAGATGGTTAATTTCCTTTGAATGATAATCAGTTTAGTATAAATCAAAGCTTTGAAGGTAATTGCATGGAAGCCACTTTTCAGGACTGGCCCTTTTATATAATGGTGGAAAAACATAAGTCAGAATATATAAAGACAAGATGTTTCCAATCCTACTTCTTAAAAGCTAATGAACGTTGTTGAGTTTGAGGACTCTGCATTTATAAAGGTCTCCTGGAAGTTCTTACTGGAATATGTACCCCATTGGCACAAAATCCATATGATTAGAGCATCCTAGTGGCTGGATGCTGACTATATGCATAGAAATATCTATGCTCAGGCTTCAGGCTGGGAAACCCTGTCATGATCACTCCACTGTGATCCGCTGCAGACATGAGATGGAAGCCAAGGAAACAAGATTCTGTTCTAACTGGCGTGATGTATCCACTGCCTCTGAAGCCAGGAGATTTCTTTCCGCTATGTCAATCAGTGAAGTGGCAATATTGCAAGTATCACTAGCCCTTGGAAAATTCAGAATGTCACATTTATTTACAAAAGGAACAATGAGGAACACATCCATTAGATAAATGACGCTTTATAGGTAACCATTCTAAGAAACCCAACCCCCCCAAAAAAACCACCAGTCCCCCAAGAGATAACAAGAAACAAACCCCCTCTGTAACTAATATGACTTCACTGTAACTCCCCGCTTCTGTAGCTAGCTTTAATGAACAAAGAAGTTTCCTGCACATGACATATTTTGAAAACATAGTTCAATTGTTCTTGTGCAAGAACGATGAGGCAAGAAAATGGATCCCCATTGGTTTTTTTTTTTTACTTTCTTTTAGATTTTATGACTGTTGTTGAGTATCAAGCCTAACACATGAGATTTACCTAATTAAGACCATTGCTGCAGCCAACTTCCTAGAGTGCTTTACCTATGTCCGGGATGAGGGAATCCCAGCAACAGCATATAACAACTGTCAGAGGATAATCCCTTTTCTGTTGTTTTGCTTCTAAGATAACCACATCTGTTTACATTTTAAACCATCTCCAAACCACTGTAGAGGCTCTCAAAGTCACTTATGAGTAGGAAAAAGATGGTTTTAAATATAAGTTTCTTAGTTCTCACCATGGTGCTCCTTTCCATGATTATACTGATCCTACTTCAAAAACTTGGTAATTTCTGTTGGTAAACATATCATTTCTTGGGATGACTTTATAGGAAAAATACTCTTAATATCACTAAACCTGTGAAGAAAGAGTATTCTAATTTAATTTTGATCAAGTATAGTAAATAATAGAGAATTCGTTTTTAACAAAATTCCAAAATTTTCTATATGGATCAATCATAAAAATAGTTTCTGACTCTTAATTGTACCATTGTTAATGATACTTGTAATTATCTCCCCTTCCCACAATATTATAAGGAAGAAAGAAAGCACATTGAGAATAGTCTTGGTTGTATTTACTCCTCATTGTAAAGGACAATGATTTATTTATAGTCTGACTTTGTGAAAATGTTTTAAGGAAGCCAAGATTCCTTTAAAATGTTTTATGAGAGTTGGAGTTAGTTGTGAGCCACATATATTTAGTCCAAGGCAGAGAGATATGGTATGTTTCCCTTGCCTGCTTTCATCCTGCAATAACGTCACATATTTTTATTTAACTTTGCACTCAGAAAAAGTATCTAAGCCACTGATTTCTTGGGATAGAAAATCACTTACTTAAATTAGCAACTCATTTAATAAAAATTTGCAGTCTTAATCAGATCAGTTGAGAAACAGCTAGCATTCATGAGCATGTGAGAAGACACACACATGCAGAGAGAGAGAGGGGAAGAGATGCTTTGGATGTTCTTCACTAGCTCTTCAGAACCAACCCTCTTTTGCTTCTCGTATGTGAGCACACAGGGGACTCACTTGGCTCAGATGCTGTGTGAGTAATTGGCTCTAATTTAATGAGCAAATCAGAGTTTCCTTCAGTGATAGCCTCCATTTCATCTTTCTAGAAAGCTGCACATTAAATTCTTTTGGGTCAGTGATCATCCTGCTGGCCATCTATTAAGTGATTTTCCTGTCACATTGTGTTTTGCTTCTCCTTCCCATGCTGGAGGGGAGACTTGCTTCTGACAAAGCTGCAGTCTGGGAGTCACAGTCACTGCTACTCCAGTGTGACTTTCTCCCACAAACACGAAGACTCTGAGATCTTCCTAAGTTCACAGCCGCTTAATCACAAAGTTTCAAGTGTGTAAGTGACCATTTCATTGGTTTTTGAATGCTGAAGAACAAGAACGTTCCTTTTCTTGCTTCCTATCAATTTGTTTAATTAAATGAAATAAAGTATTAAAAATTGGGGGGGGGGTCAGCTGATAATTTGAAAGCCTAAGACATTTAAAACTACTAATCTTTTAATATGTGAACAATAGTTTTTAAATTTTAAAAAATGTTTGCACATCCTTTTCTCTTAAAGGTGAATTTTCCCACCAATGGCCAAATCAGTGCAAAGTGATGATGTATTTATGAACAGTCATTTGGGGACCCTCTTATAGCAGTGGCAGGAAATGCGTTACAAAGATGTGAGTGAAAAATTATATCTGCATGATAGATTTGAGGGGGGTAGGCTGATGGGCCCCTTAAGGATAAGGCTGTCTTGTTCTGGATGGAGGTTAGTACAGAAATAGATGTGTGAGTCAGACCTCATCATGGCAATGACTTCCTGACGAGCGCTCTCCATACCCAGAGCACACCGAGTTTAAATTCAAGGAGCCTCTACACTTTAGCTCCTTCAACTTCCAATTTCAACTATGAATTAAGAAAAAATATCTGTTTTAAAATAGAGACTACATGGTTGGTGTGTGCAGTGTATTAGAGCTAGACTGTGCCAACAGTCAAACAATGAGGGGCACTTGTGAATTCGCCCATGGTAGAGTGTTCTGTAGTGCACTTGGATTTACATCGTTTGATATCTAGTGTTTGCTATTGACTTGAATGCAATTTGGCTAAACTGTCGACAGACATACAAGAATATATACGTCTGTCCCTTCGGTGGCTTGAGAATCAGGACCATTATGTATACATTACACGTTTCCAAACTTTCAATAGCTTTTCATTTTAAAGAAAAATAGAAAAATTTACCTCCAGTAGTTACCAATGTATGAAGTAGGTTGGGATCAACTGCTTTCAAGCATATAGTTACAGTTGTAGACAACAAGCAGCATGGCTGATATGGCTTATCTGGCATCTGTGTCTCTTCCACTATTATGAAGGGAGAGATCAAGTATCCGGTACATGTAGAACAGAAACACTCACACCTGTCTTAATCATCATTACCTCTTAGAAATTTTGTTTCTGAATGACTTTTCTAGAAACTTTTATGCACCTAATTTTAAATAGTGAGTTCTGTCAGCACATGTCAGACCCATGTGCCTAACTCACTTTAAACCATTTCCTCTAGGCTTTTCATAGTTCTTCCCTATGTAAGAAGCAGAGAAGTCAAACAAGAGAATTCTGCACCAGAGGGTAAATGAAAGTCAATGCCAGTTCCTAGAACACGTAGCTTACTTAGACCCATAATTTAAATAATCCTTACTCTTGCAGACAGATCTGTGTCTTGCTATCATTTGAACTGGAGCAAATACAAGTGTTTTTCTATTGATGCAATATTGCATGGAGTCTTCTTATTCTTGAAGGAAGATGCAGTATCTATTTTACTATAGAAACAAATGCAGATCATTCACATAATAAAAAATCGGGTGTCTACACAGCAAGGAATATGTGATTATGGAGGGTGTTACCAAATCTAGGTCAGCTGACTGGGACTTGCAAGGTTTTCTTAGAAGCTTGGAGGAATGAATGGCAAGATAAACAGTAATGGAAGAGACAGAGTGAGACATTTGAAGGTGGTATAAAGGTCATGTTGTGAGTACTCTAGATTCAGCCATGCAGAAGTGTCATTGGCAAAAGAACCCTGGTGCTAATGAAATGGGCACAATTAAAATAAAAAAAATCACTAAGTATAACAAGTATAATATAACATATAATGAAGTATCACAATCATGATAGTTGATAATCATTGCAAGCCTATAAAATTCCAGGCATATAGGACTTTACAATTAATACCCCAAGGATTTTATAAGTACTTAGATGTAGTGGTAAATAGGACATTATTATATTCTTGATAATTATATTATTAATTAAAACTGTGGACAGTGCTTTGATTATTATTGTATTATTGTATTATCAATATATTATATATGAGTAATGGTTTTTTATGCTTTTTGTGATTAAAGACCTGCCAGACAAAAATAACTTAAGAAAGGAAGAAAAGGATGGAAGGAAGGAAAAGAGGGAGGGAAGAAGGGAGGAAAACAGGCAGAAGAAAGGAAGGAAGGAAGAAAGGAAGGGAGGGAAGGAGAGAGACATGGCGGTAGGGAGGAAAACAGACAGAAGGAAAGGAAGAAAGGAAGGAAGCAACAGAGGGAAGCAAGAGAGGAAGAAAGAAAAGGAGGGGAAGGAAGGAAGAAAGAGAGTAAGAAAGAGAGGGAGGAAGAGAGGGAGGGAGGGAGGAAGGGAGGGAGGAAGACTGATTTTCTTCCTCTTACAGTTTCAGAGTACAGCCCATCATGCTGGCAGATGACCAGGGCACCTGCTCACATCACGTATACACTCCAGAAAAGGAGGGTGATAAATGAGTGTTCAGCTCACTCTCTCTCTTTTTG
The DNA here is from genome assembly GCF_000317375.1 of Microtus ochrogaster. Classification (NCBI taxonomy): domain Eukaryota; kingdom Metazoa; phylum Chordata; class Mammalia; order Rodentia; family Cricetidae; genus Microtus; species Microtus ochrogaster. The sequence continues at coordinate 3,800,342 of NC_022035.1, read as the reverse complement.
TTTCATCTGGAGTCCAACCCACCAGGATGGGGTCACCCATATTAAGGGCAACTCTTTCCTATTAAACCTTCCTAGAAACATCTTACAGACGCACCTCAATGTGTTTCCATGGTGATTCTAAATCCTGCCAAGCTGACATCAAAGGTTAACTGCCGCACACGGCCTCTGTCGTTTATCTTTCATATTTCTATGTAGATCTCATAACCAAAGTTTTCTCTTTCCCTCTCATTGCAAGATTTTTTTTTCTAAAAAAATTCTCTTTTTCTGGCTAGTAGGTTATGATTTTTTTCCAGTCTCAGTGTTTACTTTAGTACAACCAAGAGAAAACTATTTTAAGTATCTCATGATACTCTGGGTATCATGAGAGGATGAGAGCAGAACTGAAATAGATTATGGAGGGGGAAAAGAGTGGAAGTTATACAGCTCAATCGTGGATCCTTGACTATTAGCCATCTCTTCCAACTGAGATGTGAGTTCAATCAGAATGGACACCTTTCTTTCCAAGTTAACACTCTAGCAACTGAGAAAATGCTTAGTAAATGCCGGAGGTATGAGGTGCTTTGTTCGGATGGAGGGATGAGATGGAAGGGTCTTTCAAGGCCATTTCTTGCAGCTTTACTTCATTTCATTTCATGTTTATTTTTGCTCATAATCGCAGGCACAAATGCCGAGAAGTCTGCCTTATATCATCTTGTTCCACAGCAAGATGACTTATACTTAACTACAGATTTGGAGGATGAAGGTAAGCCCCATGAAATGCCATGCTTCCTATAGTTAAAGCTCAATCTTAAAAACACCCTGCAATACAAGTTAAGATTCAAATAATATGTATTATATTGATTTGAGATAAGTTTTTAGAAACTAAATTCTACTGTTTCCTACCTAGTTTTATGTTTTAGAACTGTATTAAGACAACAGATGCTGGTATCTTTGGACTGGATCTCTTACAAGCACTTTGCTTGCAAAATCAAAGCAAGAGTATGCCAGTTTGTCTACTAGTCAGCCTAACAGATGTTGGCAAATTCACCTCTCTCATCCTGCATTATTGTGTGTAAAACAAAGGCATCAATAACGCCTTCCCTCTAGTGTTCGGAGAGAATTAAATAAGTCACAAAGAACACACAATACCTAGAAGATCACTTACACAGAGAGACAAAATGCACGTGTCAGTTAGTGCAGGAAGAGGAAAAGCCTCTGCTCACAGTTCAACGGCAGCCCGGACACTGTGGTGGGTGTGTAACATGCAGGCAGAAGACAGGCACCCCTTTGAGCATGCATGTCATGCCAGTACAGCCTGGCACCTTTGCCACCTTCCCCACCATTCCTTTTTATAAAATAGTGCAGTCCTGGGTTAAATCCATGCATTCAGCTTCCCCTCCTCTGCTAATGTGTATTATAGGTCAGGTCTCACTCTGCATTTACCAGGCTCTGCAGCCTGCTTCAAGTACAGAACTACTTAGAGTAACTTAAGGTTCAGAGATGTTAGATTAAGCTCTGTGCTAAAATTATTAAAGCAGCTATAGGTTTCTATAGCCTGCCTGCAAAGAGCAGGGTTGGCGCCTTGTTTGCGACCTGCCCATCCAGCACAGAGGCCTGATCTT
>NC_022035.1:3794664-3796886 GCF_000317375.1 Microtus ochrogaster | reverse complement strand
CAGAAACTGAGAGACCATGGATGCAAGCCCAGATTACTATACCCAGCCAAGCTTTCATTCACTATTAATGGAGAAAATAAAATTTTCCAGGTTAAAGCAGCTATAGAGCACACAATTTGCTTTCCCAGAATAAGTAGATCATCTATCTGAAGAAAAGGCTATTTTTCCCCTGTATGATCATAAAATAAATTTTAGTGATTTTGTTTTTCCTGAGGAAGATAAAGGACTAAAATGTGAATATGAAATTATGATTTTACTTAAGATTTCTATTTAAATTATTAACTTGAGTATCTAGAGTCACTGATTAGCATTTAAGTTTGTCTAGGTTACTATCCTTCTTTGTGCTTTTTGATAAGAAGAAAAAACTCTTTTGAACTGGGATAGAATGACACCTCTTTATTTTCCCCCTTTTTCTCCCTCCAGCACTGCCCTAACTACCTTCCCTTAAACCCTGCCATGTCCTTCCCTCTCTCTCAAATTGATAGCCTTTTATTTTATTAATATTGTTTCACACACATATGCACATATCTGTATGTACAAATACATGCGTGTATAATCTTCTGAATTCATTTTTGGTGTGTAAGTAGTGTGTGTGTGTGTGTGTGTGTGTGTGTGTGTGTGTGTGTGTGTTCAGAACTGACCACTCTGCATCTGGCAACCATTAAGAGGACTCACCCTGAAAGAAGCTAATTTTTCTCCCAGGAGCCATTGCTGCCTGTTGTTCTGTGTCTAGGGGTGAGTCTCCATGAAATTTTCTTCCTTCCAGGTTAATATGTCTGCTGATACTATCCATCATTCCAGCTTTGTTCATGCAGCCATCTCCATGAGTCTTGTGCCGCAAACTTCCCGGGAAAGCAATGTTTTGATGTTTAGTAGGCATACCAGAAGACAGATGACTTTAGCTAAGCTGTGGTCTCTGGTGAACTTCTCTGTTTCTTCTCCACATCACCTTATTCCTGTGGGTATTTGGATGTATGTCAATTTTCAAAATGCGGGCACATGTGTGCATATCTTCATGTCTTATGCCTCTGTCTTTACTTGTTAATATCACTATCTTATCTTTTTTTAAATCTTGATACAGACTCTTGCTAGCCTGGAACTCTCTGTATAGCATAGGTGTGCCTTAAACTTGTGCCAGTTCTCCGACCCCAGCCTCCTGAATACTGCAATTACAAGTGTGCATGCTCAGCTCAAAAACTGTTTTTATAAATCCATCTTTATTGCCATTGTAAAACACTTGGGACTCTTTAGCATTATAAAGAAAATAGGTTGATTCTGACTTGTGATTGAGGAGGTCACATCTGGTGATGACCTTCTGCTGGAAGTGTCTACAACTGCATAGGAGACTCACATATTAAAGACAGGGAGCATATGCACATCTCCTCTGATTTCTGTCCATTCTATAAAGTTATAAGTATTGGGTCTTGGGGAATCCATTATCATCACCTCACAAGGACCCCTTCTTTATATACCTTAGTTGGATTCAGTGTCTATACTCAGTGCCAAGTTTAGTTGGGATTATGTCTCAACACATAAAACCTTGGACATCACACTCAAAACATAGCATAAACAGTTCCAATTTTATTTAAGGTGGCTATTGAATTAATTTGACAAACTCTAAAAAGTAAAAACATTAGAAAATATGGGATATTAACTATCAACTTAAACATGAAGATTCTCCCTTAAAATGTATGAAAATGCAAAGCTTCTCTTTAGAAGAATATTTAACTATTCAGGTATTGTGAGGCTATTTAAATAACCTGTAGTAGATTTTAGAGCTCACCCTTGAGGAAAACCTTCACTGAAAAGTCAGTATAGTCATGCAGAAGTAAGGAAACATTCTGATTGTTGTTGGGAATTAACAGAAATGTAAACCCTTTAGACGGACATTCAAATTCTTTGTAGCACCTAAGAATAAAAAGAAGCAAATAGAATCAGAAAGCATCCTGAGCCGGAAATGCATTGGGTGTTCTTGCAATTGCAAATGATTTCATACAGATATTTCCTCTCAGAAGTTGGACCTCTCTTAAAATATTAGTGGTGCAGTCAGAGAAGACAACTGAGAGTAGAAATAAGATGCTACCAGAAGGCACCTCTGCCTTAGAAGAGGTAGACCAGTAGGATGGCAGAGGTAGACCAGTAGTATGGTAGAGGTAGACCAGTAGTATGGTAGAGGTAGACCAGTAGTATGGTAGAGGTAGACCAGTAGTATGGTAGAGGTA
>NC_022035.1:3743958-3794564 GCF_000317375.1 Microtus ochrogaster | reverse complement strand
GTATGGTAGAGGTAGACCAGTAGGATGGCAGAGGTAGACCAGTAGGATGGTAGAGGTAGACCAGTAGTATGGTAGAGGTAGACCAGTAGTATGGTTAGTGCTGTCATCCTGACAGGTCCTAGAAGCACCTGGGAGCCAGGCATCTGGGCATGCCTCTGGGGGTTATCTTGGTTACTCTGATAGAGGCAGCAAGACCCAATAACTAGAGGTGCCGTTCCCTGGCTAGGATCCAAGAGTAAACAAAAGGAGACCAGCAGATGTGTGCTTCTGCTTCCTGGTTGTGGATGTGATGTAGGCAGTTGATTTGAGCGACTCCTTCCTTGACTTGCCCACCATGATGGACTGTACTCTTTTTTTTTATTTTAAATTTATTTATTTATTAAGGATTTTTGCCTCCTCCCCACCACCGCCTCCCATTTCCCTCCCCCTCCCCCTCCCCAATCAAGTCCCCCTCTCTCATCAGCTGGAAGAGCAATCAGGGTTCCCTGACCTGTGGGAAGTCCAAGGACCGCCCACCTCCATCCAGGTCTAGTAAGGTGAGCGTCCAAACTGCCTAGGCTCCCACAAAGCCAGTCGTACTCTTGAACTGTGAGCCAGAATAAACCTTTAGTAATTTTAGTTGCTTTTTCTTGCGTATGTTACCACAGCAATAGGAGAAGAACCTAAGATGAGCAGCAATAGGAAAAGCCATATCAGAGAAAACCAAAGAGCTTTAGGACAATTACCTGAGAAACTCCTGTAAATCAGTGGACCGGGATTAGAAAGGATGCTGGTTCCTGTCAAGAAGTCAGAAATGAGGGCTCCTGAACCTGATAAGTGTTCATGTTATGACAACGTGCCTATAAAAGGCAATCTGACTTTGCCAAGTCATTAGAGACAAACTGACCAATCATATTTGGGAGATAGAAGAAAAAGAGTAGAAATTCATGCCTAACTCAATACAAGTTCAGACAAACATAAAAACAGTTCTTAGTTTAGTCTCAACAAAGCAAGTTGTAAATATGTGTTACTTAATGAGAAGCAATGAGTTATTTCTTTTTAGGGGTTGCCACTCTTTCTGATCAATTATTATTTTAATATTCTGGTGTAATAAAATCAGTCACTCAGTAATGCAAATATTTCACATTTAAGTGTGTGCATAGCACTTCATTCTTTGAGTGTGTTAATATGTCTGTTTAACAGTTTTCATAAAACCAAGCTGATTTTGAGTATGTTAGCTGGTCTTGGTGTCAGGGCTCCACTCTTTTGTTTGTTTGTTTCGAGACAGGGTTTCTCTGTAGCTTTGGTGCCTGTCCTGGAACTAGCTCTTGTAGACCAGGCTGGCCTCCAACTCAGAGATTCACCTGCCTCTGCCTCCTGACTGCTGGGATTAAAGGTGTGCACCGCCACCACCAGGCCAGTGTTCTGCTCTTTATTCCCACTTTATGCTGAGATATTTTCCAGGGTCTTTCTGAGAATATACTAGGAGAATGAAAACTGAAAGAAGGAAGAAAACTTCAAATAAAATCCACGTGATCTGGAGAATTTTTAAGAACATTACTGAAGAGGACATGCTTTTACATTCTTGGCTCTGCCACTAAATATGGACGTCAACCTGAGTGTCATCTGGTTCAGCTCAGTCTCCTGGCTGGAAACCTGCAGGACTACTTATAAAGTCACCGATAAAATAAAAATGGTGCACGCTAGCTTGTTGAGTCCAAGTTTCTGGTCCTGGCTGTGATTAGGAATAATCTAGAACAAAATTCAGAATGCAATCCTTGCCTTTCACCGAGGATATTGATAAAAATTAAAGAAATGACTATATTTGTCTTATTATCCAGCTTTCTTCTACTGATATCCAGAATCCAGTTGTCTACCCAAGGTTGAGAACCAACCGTTGATTAGAAATTGCCGAGTGGACAACTGCATCAGAACCTGCACAACCATGTCCCTCAGTCAACTCAGGTGGCTTTGGATCTCTCAGGCTTTGGTACAATTGGGATTCTACAGCAAAGTCATGATTAGCAGGCTAAAATAAAGTTCATGGGAATGTGTAAAAATGGCTTCCACTACTTTCTAGCTGTTATATTCTGAATAGTGTGAGCACTCTGTTGTGTGAGTGAGGCTTAGGAGAAAAAATAATTCTAATTTATTAATCTGAGGGTGGCTTTCAGGGTTTGGGCTGGGTGTATCTGATATTGGTTATCATATTTACTTTGGGTTAGCATCCCATGAAGAATCTATTATTAACATTACTGCTTTGAAGATGTGAAAACAAGGGTCAGATAAACTGAAAATCTTGTAAAACCATGTTTCACCAAGGGATGGTGGAATAGGGATGTTGATTCAGATCTGTCTGGCTCCATACATCACAGCAAAGTGTCTTTCCGGGTCATTCAGAACTTTGCAATGGAGCAAAAGTTTGGTGCTAGAGGGATTCTTGGTTCATATTTACCATGATGATGATCCATCTCTCAGACCCTGTAGAAGTTATAGGCTTCATCAGTGGGCTGAATTTCACTGAGACCAGTTGTCACAGATGTGATTAATGTCCACCCACGTCTCCTTAACTCTTCTCTCAGTTTAGCTACAGCCGTGGTAGCCAGGGCTTGAGCTCAGTAGAGCATTCTGCACTCTCGTCACTATGCTTTTCCGGCACTAGGCTTTCTCCAAAGCTGCATGGCTTTGTGAGCTTGAGTGCAGATCCAGTCGGGAAGTTTCGGAGGCCAGACGCCAGCCAATGGAAGACATTCAACGACTAATTCTCTCAAAAGCTTGTCCTTCAGACCGGTAATTCCTGCTTACTTTGCTGATTCCTTGAGAAGGTCCCAGTGATGGTTTAATGATGGTTTCTCTTCTCCTTTTTCTTGCTGCAATTCCTCTGTTCACTCTGTTTCCCGAGATTCTTATTTTTTCAAATTCTGATGGTTTGGACTTCTGTGCTCACACACATGCACACACACACACACACACACACACACACACACACGTGTGTGTGTGCAATCTCTTTGAGTAGCAGACTGTTTAGACTGGGTTCATATGCATCAGACCTTGCTTGCACTAAAAAAGAAGCCGAGGAGAGAGAAAGCAGTGTGATATAGACTCACAATAGCTCTGGTGAGTGCCTTTCCTTCCTGCCCACATCCCACCAGCAGTAGAGATTACAAGCAGAAATAGCAATAACATGGTAGTTGTAGCAAGCTATCTGAAGCCTAGGGCAGTACTGGTATGGGTTCTAAGCATATGAAAGATGCCATTACTCTGAAAATCCCCAAAATACTTGAGAAAGGAAACCCCATCAGTGCTAGAACATCCCACATGTTATGCACAAGGCCTGAGTGTATTGAATTGTGATATTGCTGCAACTGTAAGCTCAAATGCCAGTGAAGCCTGAAAGGTATCTCATAGGGTTTTGCATATCCTAGTCTGCTCAGCTCCTTGTTTTCTCTCTGTCCTTTTTTTTGTTTTGAAACAGGATTTTATTCTATTTGTCAGGCTAACCTGAAGCTTTTATAGCCCAGGCTAACCTTGAATTGATGTAGTCCTCCTTCTCTTGTCTCCTAAGAGCTTGAATAACAGCATGCACCACTACACTTGGCCTCAATATCTTTCTCTGTTCATCTATTAATTTGTACAACTAACATGCTTTAGGTATCTTATGATAAAATATGGGAAGTCTATTTATGAGAAACTTTAACCAGAAAAACTGCACTGGATGGATTTGGCTATTTCCTAATCTACAACATGAAGAAAACACATTAGCTTTCACACTTAGAAATAATTTTTAAAAAGTCATGCATTAGTGATGACATAATGGAGAAATTGTCTTGTCTTTTTTTTTCCCAGCTGAGACCCAAACCCAGGACTTTGAGCTTGCTAGGCAAGAGCTCTCCCACTGAGCTAAATCCCCCAACCTCAGAAAAACATTCTTGTGAAGAGTCTAAACTAGTCATTTCCATTGGAGAAGGTTTGGCTTGTCTCTTAGAGATTTTATACGTTTACTCTATACGAGCACAACACGTAACAGTTCCTACTGTCTTTTCAAAAGCTGAGTAGGAAGGGGGTGCTTAATGAAAGCTAGATGGTGGCCTGATAGAGACATGGATAAGGATGTGACCTTTTACAAAGTACTCTTAAATGCCATGGGAGAGAAATCTCACTTCCCTATTTTACACAAAAATCCCAAAGAAAAATAAAAATCTTTGGCTAACTAATAACACATAAGTGGGCCCTCTTACCAGACTCCACATTTTTTCTGACCCTACTGCTTGATCTTTGTCAGTTCTTAGCATCCACTTGGACACAGAGAACTTCATGTCCCAGACCGGGAATTAGTTGTGGAATCTAGCTCTACATGAAAAACAAATGAGACCTTTGACCCATTTTAGTTGTGCACTGGTCACATGGAACATATTCTAATGGTTTCACACAGAAATCAATCATATGCATTCAACTAGTCTTACTGCAAAGTTTGTGGGTCAACACTACTGCTAAGGTTCAGATAATGCTTAGGCATGTAGCTAATAGCCTCATGTACTAGAGGCTTGGTTCTACATGTGTTGGTGAAGGCCGCTTGTTGGTTCCTAGCTGCTCAGCATCTCAGACCCGAAATAATCACACAAAAACCATATTATTTAAATCACTGCTTGGCCCATTAGCTCTAGCTTCTTATTTGCTAACTCTTATATCTCAGTTTAACCCATTTCTATTAATCTGTGCATCCCCACAAGGTCGTGGCCTACCAGCAAAATTTCAGTGTGTCTGTCTCTGTTGGAGGCTCCTTGGCTTCTCTCTGACTCTGCCCTTCTTTCTCCCAGCATTCAGTTTAGTCCCCGCCCCCACCTAGCTATTCTGCTCTGTGCAGAATAAAGACAGTTTCTTTATTAACCAATGGTATTCACAGCATACAGAGGGGAACCCCGCATCATACATGTGATGATGTTGGGAGGTCATGGAGCCTTTAAGAAGTGGAGCCTTGTGGGCAGCAGTTAGATTGTTTGGCATATTATCATTCAGAGAGATGAATGCAGTGCCACGGGATGCTTGTTAGTTTCTACAGAAGTGAGCTGTTGTAAATGAGATGATCCTGGCCTCTGAATCTCTCTGGCTTCCTGTCTTACACCATGGGACCTCTCATGTGCCCATTTCTGGGATCAGCATGTTGCTATTCATGAGGCTCTCACCAGAGTTGAGGTGATGCTCAAGAACTATGAGAAGAATAAGCCTCTTTTCTTCAGATTACCCAGTCTCAGCTTTTCTTGAAAACAACTGACAGATAGAGACAATCAAATGTTTGAATTTGATTTAAATAATTTATGGAGTGCCTCAATGAGACTATAAGTCCTGGAGACTTCTGATTACTGTTTGAAATTGTTCTTATATTTAGATTTTAAAATAGTATTTTATATTAATTTATTTTTATGTACATTCACAAAATCATAGTTTTATATCAAAAGGTGAATCTTTTAAAGGTGATATATTCGACTGAGTTTTAAATCATCAATCCTAGCTAAATATCTTTCTCAAATTTCTGAATAAAAATATTTCTAAGTGAAGATGACATTTACTATTCTGTGTTCCAAATATGTACACACACATGTGTATTTATATATACATATATTTATATATACATATATGTGCACATATAGATAATAATATGTATAGAATGTAAATATGTGTAGGTATATAGATATTCATATATGCATCTAGAATATGTATACACATATATATTCTTTTTACTGCTACAATGAGACTTTTATTACACTTTGTTTCATATTTCATAATTACTTCACTGCATACAAAATGATATCATCTATTATGCACAGTTCATTTCAGAGAAGAAAATAAGCAATGAGCAGCCCTGGGAGTGATTACAGAAAATGTGTTTAGGCATGTGGATAAATTAAAGTATTCAGTCACAGGGCTGCTTCTGAAAGGAGGAAATTAAGAGACATAAGTAAAAAGATACTTTGTTATTGAGTTTTGGAGAGAAGTCAAGGGGGAGAAAAACATGGGTTTTCATTCAGGCTGTAGAAATTTCGATGAGAACTGGTGTGCATTCTGCAGAGATGCTAGGCACATCTGTATGAATAGCACCCTAGGCACACTGGGCCAAAAGCAGGGAGGGTGGTGTGGAGCGGCAGCATCTAGTAGTATTCATGGTGTGGCAAAGATATTCAAATTAAGATGAGGTCACCCAGAAGTTCACACACGTGGGGGAAAGATACCCAATATGTTTGCAATTTGCATATTTGGAGCACAGCTAAGGATGTGGCAAAGGAAATGGAGACATTGAAGACAAACAATGAAGGCAGGATCACTCGCATCCAACTGCTGGGAGGAGAAAGCCCTGAGAACATCTCCCTAAAGGGTTGGTAGCACTCTTCGGCAACATCGCTGGTTACATCTTACAAGAGAAAGGGGCTTACCCACATCTACAGCAGTTCTTCCATGGGTAATCATTCATACTAGCTTACTAGGACTGGGTGTTCCAAGCAACAGACCATTCCCCACAGCTCTGGAAGTTATAGTCCAAGATATTATCAGAGCTGCTTTATGCAGAGACGTCTGTCTTGCCTTGGGTTGTGGATAACTGTGTCTTCATATGGTCTAACTTTGGTTCTTAAATTTCCATGATATCTCTGTGTGTACAAATTTTCTCTCCTTAAAGTAAATGTGGATTTAGTGTGGATTAGGGCCCACACTAAAAGCCTAATTTTAGCTGAGTCACAACTGTAAATATCCTGTCTCTAACTACAGTACATTGTGAGCAGGGCTTAGGAGTGCAACAAATTAAGTTGGGAGGAACACAGTTTATCTCATACTTAAAAAAAAAATGCTATCAAACTTGCCCCACATAGAACTAATGAGAAAGACAGGAGAAATGTGGTATTTTCATAATGCCTACTGAATCTCTTTAGGTCCTGCAGATATGTATCGCCAGGGCCAAGAAGGCACTCGGTGGTTCTGATGTCTGGACATTTAAAATGCTCCGAGCCTCTGCCCACGCTCCCCTCTTCAGACCTTGACACTAGCTTCCTCTCTCCTATACATCTCTGAATCCACGTCTACTCTGCAGTGCAGATTGAGTTGAACTTTCTCAGTTACTGCCTCCCAGATGCTCTTTCTCCGCTCATTAGTCTCTTACCTACTTCTTAGTTTGCCAGCTGTGGCCCTCCCATTCCTGATGCCACATTTTCCCTGTTGCCAGCCAAGACTTTGGATCCCTATTTTTAACCTAGTCCATCTCAACAACATGTACATGCTTCTCCAAAATTCCGGGGAATTCAAATTATTCCTTCAAGTTCCTCTCATTCCTCATTATCATTGAAGACAACGTTGTTCTAGCTGCGCAAAGGAAGCATGGGAACCCATCAGCCACTCTTACAAAAAAGAGACAAAAGTCCACACTGAAATATTACTGTTATAAATAATTTTGTGTGTATGTCTGTGTACATGTATGTGTGCATGCTCATGTGTGTATCTTCAGGTGTCATCACATGTGGAGAGGTTGAAGCCGCCTCAGGTATCACTGCTCTGGTGCCATTCATCTTTCATTTTATTTATAAATTGTTATGCAGTATGTTTTCATCATCTTCTTCCCCTCCTCCAACTCCTCCCAGATCTTTCCTATGCTCCCATCCACCCAACTTCAAGTTCGTTTTCTCTCTCAAAAAATACCCCTAAAACAAAACACAAACAAAAAAATAAGAAAAAATACCAGAACAACAATAACCAAAAAGCACATACACACACGTTGTGCAGTTTAAACCCATGCAGGGCTCGTGTGTGCTGCCACAATCTCTCAGCCCTCATCAGCGAGACTTCTTGCAGGAGATGGGAACTAACAAAGACCCACAACCGCTCAATGTGTAGTGAGTGAGAGACTTTGGAGCACTCAGTCCTAAGTGGGACGTCTTCTTCAAACCCCTCCCTTCAAGGCTTAGGAATCTCTGCAGAAGAGGAGGTATACAGATTGTAAGAGTCAGAGGTTGTGGTTGACACCAAGGAAACAGCATCTTTCAGACAAGCAAGGAAGTGGCTGAGGTAATGCCTTCTTATCTAGATTGTAGTTATTCTCCATGTTGTGTCTGCTCAGTGCTCTTCAGCCTGCCAGTCATGTTCACCCTGTCAAGACAATCAGGAATTTCCATAACCCTGACTAAGGCCCAGATACATAGCCAAAATATTCTGCATGTATAGCCAAAAGTAAAGTGAACAGGGTTTCCTGAATGACACCTAACATTGGCATCATTGTGGTTTGGTGTTGCTGCTACTGTTTTACCTTTATAAATGCCATACTTCTGAATGTTGGTGCCAAGAGTTTTTTCAAAGCACTCACTTGCTCTTGGTCAGCAGCTAATGAAGAACTCTAGTTTGGCCTTATATGCACTACATACTAACTGGTAAGTTTTGCTGCATATCTTCAAAGAATGCCTGTGCCCCTGAGAATTTTCCTTGTAGTTTTTTTTTTATTATTATTATTCCTCGGGAATTTGTAACAGCAGAAGAAGTAGACTAAGAATACAGAGATAGAAATGAAAATGTAAAAGAAATAGAGAAAAATAAGACGAAGAAGAGAAAGAAGAAAAAAGAACGTAGAGTAATTAGAACAAGAATGAATTGGAACAGAATATAATAACAGAGAACATGAATTAGAGCAAAGAAACTATAAAGAATTCAGACAAAAGAATTAGGGTAGAGGCAGTAGAATAAAAAAATTAAAGAGCACATGAATAGAAAGAGCTGTGAGAGAAGAGTCTTTTCCTACACCATCAGCCTTTAAGTTCCTACACTTATTGTGGCTTCTCTCTTTGAACGCTGACAGGTCTAAGATGGTATCTCCGGGTTGTTTTGATTTGTATTTCCTCCATGGCTAAGGATGTTGAACATTTCCTTTAAGTGTCTTTCGGCCATTTGAGATTCTTCTGTTGAGAATTCTCTGTTTAGTTCTGTATTCTAATTTTTTAATGGATTATTTGGAATTTTGATGTCTAATTTCTTAAATTCTGTATATATTTTGGAGATCAGTCCTCTGCCTGATGTGAGGTTGGTGAAGATCTTTCCCATTTAGTAGGCTGCCTTTTTGTCTTATTGACTGTGTCCTTTGCTTTACGGAAGCTTCTCAGTTTCAGGAGGTCCCATTTATTAATTGTTGCTCTCAGTGTCTGTGCTGCTGGTGTTATATTTAGGAAGTGGTCTTCTGTGCTTATGCATTCAAGGCTACTTCCCACTTTCTTGTCAATGAGGTTTAGTGTGGCTGGATTTATGTTGAGGTCTTTGATCCATTTGGACTTGTTTTGTGCATGGGGATAGATCTGGATCTATTTGCATTCTCCTTCATGTTGACATCCAGTTATGCCGCCACCATTTGTTGAATATGCTTTCTTTTTTCCATTGTATAATTTTAGCTTCTCTGTCAAAAATCAAGGGTTCATAGGTGTGTGGATTAATATCTGGGTCTTCGATTTGTTTCCCTTGGTCAACCTGTCTGTTTTTATGCCAAGACCAAGTTGTTTTCATTACTATAGCTCTATAATAGAGCTTGATGTTAGGGATGGTGATGACTCCAGAATCAGAGAAACATCACCATTCACAATAACATAAAACATCTTGGAGTAACACTAACCAAATAAGTGAAAGACCTTTTTGACAAGAACTTTAAGTCTTTGAAGAAAGAAAATAGCAGAAAATGGAAAGATCTCCCATGCTCTTGGATAGGTAGGATCAACATAACAAAAATGGCAGTCCTACCAAAAGTAATCTATAGATTCAAGGCAATCCCCCATCAAAATTCCAACACAATTCTTCACAGACCTTGAAAGAACAATACCCAACTTCATATGGGAAAATAAAATTCCCAGGATAGCCAAAACAATCCTGTGCAATAAAAGACTGACATTTTTTTAAAAAATTATTTGCAAGTCTTGATTAAAGTCCACACTGTTTTTTGAAATCAGAAAATAAAACCATCCAAGATGCCCTTGAGAGAAGTGGTGAAGTTTATTGCTCTAATATCTTTAAGTTTGATTGAGCAGAATGCATGTGGCATCTTCTTGGTGAAAAGATGGACAGCCTAACCCAAAAGGTCTCTCCTGCGGCTAATTGTTAGATTAGCACACTCTTGTTCATATCTCCTTGCATATTCTAACAATTGTGATGCTCTCTACTAGTGAAAAAAAAAACATGTTACAAGAAGATTGAAAGTAATTACAGTGTGGCTTTTTTTTTGCCTGGAATATATAATCAATTTCATTTATTTCTCAAGTAAAACATTCACTGTGGGTTCAATCTTTGAAAGACAACTTGATTATCTGTTCCACAGAGCAAGTCAGAAGATATCATTCTCAGACCTCAATCCTAACTTCCTATTATGAAATGTTTATGCCCTAATCATTTTCCTATTGAACATAGAGCTGATTAACACACAACACTGAATGTGTATGTTTTGTGGAGAGCAGTCTACATAGGCAGCACGTACGGTCGATGGAAGTAAATTGCTGTACTTAGCTCCAGTGCTTAATTTTTATCTTTTCTAGAACTAGATAATATTGTGAATGTTTTAGACAATGTGTATTATTACAGAGTTCAAAACCAAATTATCAGTACTCTTTTAAGGTAGACTAAATAAGTGTCTATGTGCAGTTATTATCACAGTATTCTTAGGGACAAAAAGGAGAGAAAGTACCAAAGACAACAGGTAAACATGTGCTTCTTTATGAAAGTCACCTTAACCTCACACTACAACGAAAGGCTGGAGGTTTCGGCATATTAAAATCTTTTTATAAAAGTATGGGTAAAGGAAAGGTAATTGACCTTCAGGTAGGCAGAAATTTTAAGTGAATGGAGAATTTGATCGGTATATGCTATAGGCCTGTAGCACAGTCAACTCCATTAGTATGTATAATAATACACATTAAAAATAAAAGACCCTTAACTAAATTGAAACCAGTGTAGATGATCTACATAATTTCATGCTTTCTTGATTTGGGCAATAAAAATACTGTGAAACCACAAATATTTGCATCTACTTTCCTGATTGGTCAAGCTCCTGAAACATCAGCCCTAAAACGACACACTTGTGATGTTTTCAGACACTTCCAGTATCTATGGGGGAAATTATTCTGGCTGAGAAGCCCATCCTTTTGCTGAAGCTAGGACAGCCTTCTTCACAGCCCTGGCTCTCACTACACCTGGCGGTGCCACTCTCTTCCCTTTTCTCTCAGGACTTCTCTTTTGGACACATTTTTAGAATGGCCACTCACCTTTCTCATTCTCTTACGGATTCTCACTCTGTGATAGCAATCCCTTGGTCAATGCCTTGCTGTATTGAAACATTCTCTTGGACTCAGAAAACAAACAAAACTTATATGCCTCAGTAAGTTCCTGAAACTTACAAGATTCTTATAAGGTCAGTTCCCATGGTTATACAATGAGTAATAATTGCTAGGGGAGGGGAAATGGAGACTCTCCCGCCAGCAGCACTGCCTGGTGGTCAGGAAGAGTGATAGGAGTGTTTTCATGAGTAATTGGCTATGCAGGCTTTCCTCGTCAGGGACTATTGTGTATTTAGTATGTATCACCTGTTTTTTTTTTCTTTTCCTGAGATATCTTTGTTCTAGAAATCTTGTGCAAATTGGTATGTTATGTCAATCATGTCTTCACTAGAGGATGGTTTAGATGAGCTATTGTCTTGGGGTTCCCCCACTTCAGCATTTTAAGACTTCTTTTGTGGGCTTATCAGATTCCTCAAACAATTTGATCTCCTTGGAAACGGAGTGATTAATCCAAGACTATAGGAACCTACTGGAAGAAAAGAATAAAAGCCTCAATAATTGGTGCAGAGCCCTTCTGTAGCGGTGTAATTAAATGCAGGCAGATTGTAAAGAAATATATACAGCTTTAATGAAGCAATAAACTTACAGAACCGAGGTTCCCGTGGAGGATAGGAAGCAGAAAAAAGGGGCGCACCGATTTATATGTAAACATTCGCCAGAGGCAAACCCGCCCCCTAAGGGGCTGGCTTAACCCTACACCCTTCACTGAATCTCTCTTCATCTAGCATTTCCTTATGGTGAACCGTGCCTGGTGATGACCAATCCACGCTTCCTCATGGTGAACCATGCCTGGTGATGACCAATCCATGCATCCTCATGGTGAACTGTGCCTGGTGATGACCAATCCATGCATCCTCATGGTGAACTGTGACTGGTGCATCCTTGTGGTGAACTGTGACTGGTGATGACCACTCCATGCATCCTCATTTTTTTACTCACTAGAAAATAAAGTTCGACTTCCACTTCAGTATTTTAAAACAACTTTAGACATATTTCTAAAAGTGCCTCAGTTTATGGAATCTAGTTGACTCCTTTAGAAGTCTCTGTTTATAGGCTGCTGCCACATAAGTCAGGCAGGCAGTAGACAGCGACCAGAGGCCCGCCCACTGCCAGGCACCGCTGTGATGAACAAATGTCTGGGGGAGGAATGAATGGGAGAGAAGGGGAAACAGAACAAGAACAGTTCATATGCTGTGGAGAGGGGTGGAACTGGAGACAGAGGTGAGGAACAGCCTGGTATGAGAGGCCTGCACTGTGGTGTTTTAAGGCCTGTGGTGTCCAGGCCTGTGCTGCCACTGAGGGTTATGTCTGGGTCCATGGCCCTACTCCAGCCAGGGTCTGTGTTGATGTCTGTGATCTGTTACCACCAAAGGCCATACAGATGCCCATGCTACCTAAAGTCCTGTTGATGTCTGAGGACCACATTGAGCTGTTCCTGCCCCTCACTGGTCCTGAGAGAGCTGGTCCTACCCCTCACTTGAGGGAGGAAGTTCCCAGCAGTAACCACAGCTGACCAACTCAGCTACCAGCCAGGTCCTATTGGACAATAACCATAGGATCTCTATGACTTAGAGCAACAGCAGGGTATCCGGGAGGAGTTTCAGTGAGGGTCCAGTATTGATGGTGTACCAGAAGCCAGAGGCCTCGAACCAGACCAACAACTCATCGCAGTGTGCATTTGCAAGGAATTGCAGTAAAAGAGGAGCGAAGTGGGTTTTTCTTTTCTCGTTTTCTTTTCTTTTGGTGGAGAGGTTACAAGGGTGGAGGGAGGCATGGAAGGACTGGGAAATGAGTGGGGTCGGAGTGTGCATGATGTGAAATTCCCAGTCAATAAATAAAAATTATTAAAAAAAAACCAAAAGGCAGTCTCTGTTTCGACACTGCTTTCCCTAGAAGCTTTCCTGGCCTCTAAGGCAGTGCTAGCCACCTTTGCGTCAAAGGCAGGTCCACCTACCTGTCCTGATGTGTCTTCCTCTGTCTCCCCCACCAACACTGCATATATTCTAAAACCCAGGAGACTTCCAGTTTCCCGGGATTTTGAAAACTACATTTCTACCCAGCACATAGGATTGAGAAAGTTGGTCAACTAATGTCCCCAAAAAGCCAAACAAATGCAGAAACAAGAATTTATTCAACTTAAACCACATCCTAGCTGACTGTTGAAGGAATACCATCATATTTTTAGCTTTACTCAGTACATCTAATTCAAGGAAGTTTGAAGACGGTTAGAATAAGCTGCCCCATTGTGTAAATGTACCACATTTTTCTTATCCATTCTTCAACCAGGGGTTGTTTTTAGGTTGTTGCCAGGTTCTGGCTATGACAAACAAAGCTGCTATCTATGAGCATAGTTGAGCAATGTCCTTGTGGCACAATTGAGCATATTTTGGGTATATACCCAAAAGTGGTATTGCTGGGTCTTGAGGAAGGTTGTTTCCTAATTTTCTGAGAAATCGTCATATTGATATCCAAATGGGCTGTACTACACACAGAAAAAAAAATAATGACATCTGGAGATCTGTAGGCAAGTGATGGATCTAGAAAACATCATATTGAATGAGGTAACTCAGACCCAGAAAGACAAACATCATATGTACTCACTCATAAGTGGCTTTTAGACATAAAGCAAAGAAAACCAGCTACAATTCACAATCCCAGAGAACCTAGACAACAATGAGAACCCTAAGAGAGACATACATGGATCTAATCTACATGGGAAATAGAAAAAGACAAGATCTCCTGAGTAAATTGGGAGCATGGGGACCATGGGAGAGGGGAGAAGGGGAGGGGAGAGAAAGGGAGTGAAACAAAGAAAAATGTAGAACTCAATAAAATCAATAAAAAAGGAACTTTTCATTAAAAAAAAAAGATAAGTTGCCCGACTGGATTCCATTTTCTGTGGAAGTTCCCTGAATCCAGAGCTTTGACCTGCTGTCACTTATCAGCTTCTAGACTGCAGGTACCTTGAAACTGCTATTCAGGACATTCTTTCCCAAGTGGGAAGGTCTACCTACTGATGTCTACAATCGGGGGTCTCGCTGAGGCTGTGTATACACCTAACACTGTTGACTCCCTGTCTCTGGCTCCACATAGAACTCTTTCTTTCAGCAGAAAGCTGGTCCGTGCCTTCCTCCACCCTGGCTGGAATTCTTCAAAAATTGGCAGTGGCTCAGGCTCTTTTGTCTGTCACTGTATCTGAGGGACCTACCAGAAAGAAGGCTAGGGGAAAATCCTTGCGGAACTAATGTAATCCTCCTCCTAACTGTATTGGGAGGTCCCAGGAGACAGATGGTTGGTTCACGCTCACGCCCCATCTTTGCCAGATCAGGAAGCCTCTTCATCTTCTGTGTAGCTTCTTTTCATGAACTTGCTCCCTATTTCACTCCAGTCGCTTGTAGTTCTCGTCCTCCATCTGAGCCGATCCCATCGGGCAGCTCAGCTCCTTCGAGAGAAACTGCGGCAACAGGGCCAGCTGAATGTGGCTGCACCCCTGGTTGTGACAAACAGCGGTAGCTTGATTGCCATATGGCTTTCCCGCTGTGGTAGCATAAGGACCCAGATCGTACAGCCAGCACCCCAATGTAAGGACGTCTCTTTAAAGACCTAGCTATGGTTAAAACTAAGTGAACTAAGAATTATCTTCAGTCATAGGCCCTCTAAAAAAATACAGAAAGAATAAAAGATAATTTGAAGAACTAATCTTAACTAAAAATAATAAAAATTTACCACAAACACATTTTATTTCATCATTTTTTGGGGCTCTAGAGCAGACTAATAAAACCAGTTTGACAGGGCTGGAAAACTTCTCTAAGGGTTTAAAGTACATTTCTTTGTGAGAAGATTGTGATCCTAACTTGCTCTCAAAAACAAATTTTTTTTTCAAGACAAGCGTCTTTCTGTGTAGCCCTGGCTGTCCCGGAACTTGCTCTGTAGACAAGCCTAGCCTGAAACTCACAGAGATCCAACTGTCTCTGCCTCCCGAGTACCTGGAATAAAGGTGTGTGCTACCACCTCTGGGCTATGATCCAGCACTCTCAATAACATAGAAAGTAAGCTTGGAACTCAGTATACCAGTCCGATTCAAAGCCCTTTTACAAAAAGTCACTAGCAATTTCCCCAATTTCAGTGCAGAGCGAAGTCCTGCATCCTAGAGAATTACTAAAAGTGACCCTCTTTGAACTAAATACTAATTATGCTCTCTAATCCCCGGAGTTCACTTCAATCCCTATAGACAGTGCTGCTCATGGTGAGCCTGCCTGAAGAAAATTCGAAAGGAAGACCTCTTTATGAAGAAGGAGACATTTAATTTTAGTCTTTCATCTGTGAAAACAGCAACATCTCAAAGGAGCGTCTCACAACTCAGAAATGTAAAAATAGGCCCTATTTTTAAAGGTGATGCGAAATATTAATTGTACTGCTAATGTTCTCTCATTCTCCAGAGTGTTCTTATGTCAAATGCCACCCCCACAGTCAAAAGAAAGTAGCTGCTCCTGGCAGCTTATGAGGTCACCCAGCTTCCCTGCGGAACTGCCAGCCCAGGCAGCTGGTTCCCTCAGCAGAATAAGCTTGTCTCTTCCTGCCATTAATACTGCTTCTGTTTCTCTGCCCAGTGCCAGAGACTGGTGATTGATAGGGCCCCTCACCTGCTTCTGTTATCACAGGACAGGTGTGATTATCGGGTTTAATATCCTGTAGGAGGAAATGTCCCAGCCAGAAATCGTGTTTAAACAAAAAGGTCCAACTTCCTCAGAATTTATATAGTCTCAAAGAAAAGTCACCCCTGGGCCTTATGGACAGAAGGAACATGGGTGTGGCTCCCCGCCACTCTTGTTTCTACTTTCTTGGGGATTTTTTGTTTTTTCTCACAGAAAACCAGAAACTCTGTGTATTTGGCCAAAGTCACACATCTCGGGATACAGAAGAAATGAATGATGGACAGGAGTTGGTATTGGCAATGCTGTTGCCCAAGGACTGCTGGGAGAGTATTTGTGGAGAAATGACTTAGATTATCACCTCAGAGACTGCCTCTCTTGGAACTCATGTAGCTCTCAGAGACATCAGGAATTTCCACATCTAGAACTTATGACTGGGGTTTGCATCTACGAATGCTATTGTGCTCAAGTGACTGGCACAGGTTCAGGAATGTTGAGCCCGTGCAGAAGCGGAAAGGCGGGCCCCAGGCCCATCACTCCGGGTTAGGTTGCTCTGCCCTTTCTCTCTAGATACCTGAGTGATTTTGAATAACATCCTTGAGGCTGTATTTTCTAATCTATGATGTGGAAAAGATACTGTTGCCAATTTTATAGGGTTATTGTGCAGACTATTCTTTTTTAGCTTGAGGACAATTTTATTAAAGTTTAAACATGAA
Source organism: Microtus ochrogaster (assembly GCF_000317375.1). Taxonomy (NCBI): domain Eukaryota; kingdom Metazoa; phylum Chordata; class Mammalia; order Rodentia; family Cricetidae; genus Microtus; species Microtus ochrogaster. Next base: position 3,777,881 of record NC_022035.1, on the reverse strand, counting down.
AAACCCCAGGGTAGACACACTGTAAACTCTGGCAGCTGCCCAGGAAAGGGTAACAGAGAAGAAAGGGGTGTGGGTTCATACCATTTGAGTTAAGCTGGCATGGAGGTTGGCCTCTTAGTGACTAGGATAGATGACAGGGAGGGGAGCTGCAGAGAAAGAGTGAATCCCACCACACTGAGAAGGCCCAGTTGTTAGGAAATGCATGCTTAGTGAAAAAAATGCTACTGAGAACTCAAGAACAATGGCAATGGGTTTTTGATCCTACTGCACATACTGGCTTTGGGGAAGCCTAGGATGGAGGTGGGTGGTCCTTGGACCTCCCAGAGGTCAGGGAACCCTGATTGCTCTTCGAGCTGATGAGGGAGGGGGACTTGATCGGGGGAGGGGAAGGGAAATGGGAGGCGGTGGCAGGGAGGAGGCAGAAATCTTTAATAAATAAATAAATTAAATAATAAAAAAGTGAAAAAAAATGCAAGAAAAGGGAAAGTTGATTTTTTTTTTGATTAATTCAGAAAAGTGGGCAGAATTACCAAGCTGTATACCTGCTGCATTGGAAAAGACTGCACTGTGGGGCAAGGATTTGGGGAGAGGAAAATAAATCATCCAATTAAAGGGCTAATTGTTCTTCTTCGATCCCTGGCAGGGCTTAAGGTGAACGTGTCTTCTCGGGCAGTTCTGTTGGCCTGGTGATTAACAGAGAATGTTAGGTTTATACCCAGGCTTGATCATTCTAATGTTCATATCAACAGATGATTTATAATTAAACCTACCGTGAGTGCTATCTTCATAATCATCCCTGTATCTCCTCCCAGCAATTGCAGCTTAACCAGTGCACCCATCCCTCCAGCTGCTGTGAGGTCTCCTCTTCCCACTCAGCCCGAGCTCTCTACCTCTAGGCTGGTCTACGAAGGCATCACAGATCTCCTTCTTTCTACTCTTGTCTGCTAGAATCTTGCCAACATCAAGCAGCCTAAGAGATGGTTTGGAATTAGAAATCATGTCTTGTTGTATTTAAAAAGTCTCCTAGTGACTTCTAGACACTGAAATGCATGTCAAGCTCTTTACTGTGGCCCTTGTCACCTCTATAACCCCACCTTACCCACACCAGCCTTCCCTGTGTTCCTGGAGCACTTGGGGTTTGCAATAATGCCTTCCTATACCTTGGGCATTGGTCCCAGAAAACCCACATGCATAGTACAGCAAGTCCAGCTCAAAGTCCTTCCTTCCTTCCTTCCTCCCTCCCTCCCTCCCTCCCTTCCTTCCTTCCTTCCTTCCTTCCTTCCTTTTTTTTCTTATCTTTTGATAAGGTCTCATTATGTAGCCATAGCTGGCTTGAAACTCAGAGATCCCCATGCCTCTGTCTCTGGAATGCTGGGACTAAAGGAGTCTGCCACGATGCCCAGCTCACAAAGACTAGAGCTTACTGGTTCATCAAGACTAGCTAGCTGTTCAGAAGGCCCCGGTATCCTTGTGTCTCCACTTCCCCAGCAGTGATATTAAAGTCATGAGCCTGACATTTAATGATTGTGTTGTGGATTGAAACTTAGGTCCTCATGGCTTTGTGGTAAATACTTCACTGACAGCAGTCTCCTCCACCCCTCAAAGGCCATGTCAGAGGAGCCTTCCCTGAGTACTCCACCACCTTTCAACTTGATTAAGAGTATTTTGATAGTTTTTTCCTCTTTTTCATGTGTGGTATGTACATGTGCGTAGTTACACGTTGGTGTGTATCCATGTTAGACCTGACTTCTGCCTTCTTCCCTCTCTCTTAAAGAAAGAATCCCATGATTACATAGCACCTACCCAGGCAGCAGTAACTCAGGAAAAATTCCTAACCCCAATACCCTTAACTCACACATGCTCACAAAATCCACTTTAAAAAAAAAATTCAATATGGAGAAGTAAATATCATGAGGAGACTAGTATTTGACATGAGTACAATTTCATTTCAAGGGCACATAAACTTTGTATTACAATTAAATTTCATCAACTGCAAGTAAAGAAATTTATTTTCTAGGGTTTAAGGACTACTTCAGGAAAAAGCATGTCTTCCTTTTTCTGTTTTCCATCATCAAAGCTGCATGAACTAAAAATGGCCGTTCTCTCCACAGCCTCGCTTTCTTAACTTTAAGATAAGGGAAAGAGACTCCAGGCCTTCAAAGTCCCTTCAGCCAGAAGCTTAACCAGAAACCACTTTCCATTCAAATGTAAATTCCAAATTACATTCAAAAGTAGGTAGAAATTCTCTGTTTTCTCCAGAGTAGCAGGAACCAGATTTTGTTTGTTTGTCTTGTTCTGTTCTGTGTGCCTGAAGCCTGAAGAGTTTGTGGTGTGGGCCAGAAAAACAAGAGAAAACGGGTTTACCCAGAGACTCTCATAAACAATTGGTACAACCCTTGTAACTGCCCTAAGAAACTGCAATTCTCTGGAACTATTTTCTTTCCTCACAGAAAATAATGTTATACCTGTCAGTTATGGAAGTAATAAGAAATGGTAAATTGTGTAAGTCCTGAGGCATGAATCATCTTCCAAAATGTTTTATTGCTTTCCCACTTTCCACAGCGGCATATTCACCCAAAATTTTACATATCCTGAAAATTACATGAAATACAATACTAAGGCAGCAAACTTTTAAAGTTGATGGTCTGCTTGGGGTTTATGGGTCAAGGAGCTCCGGTGGGGGAGTCATGAGTCAGCTGTCATCTGAAATCTCTTATTGGTTTAAAACTGGTAACTAGACGCTAGACTTCATTACAGCTACTAAATTTATGTATTTTGTTTTATTACTACCCTTAACACAACTGCAGTTGAAGTGTATCTAACCTGGTCTAATGATATTACGCACAAGAAATCTAATCACAAATATTCAACAAGTGCCCCAGCACTGGCCGGCTTGAAGAAGAGGCTGGTTCTCGACTCAGGAAACTTCTTGCTTATTAGTGCTTATTCTCAGCCACGGGCTCTTAGGTTTTTCTAAGAAAAGTTTCTATGTTTGCTTAAAATTTCACTGTTTAGACAACAAAATGACTATAGTTTTCTCCTCTAACTCCTGACATCGGTTGTTTTGTTGCCTTGCCTTCTGTGGGAAGAGGGGAGGAAGATAAGGGAGGGGGAACGAAGGGGGAGGGAAGAGCAGGTGGCTGGATGGTCAGTGATCAGGAAACCACTGGACACTTCCTGCTGAGTAGTGGTCATGATATATTATTTTTATATTGTTGTAATATTTAAATATTTTATTGGGAAGCCATAAAACATTTTGGATAATGATTCCTACCTTAAAGATTTATGCAATATACCATCTCTTATCATCCTCCATAAGTGAGAGTAGCATTCCTATCAACTTCTAGTCATCCATTAAACAGATAGTTCTTCTGTGCCTTCTTTATGTCAAGTAGTGCGCTAAAGTCTGGAGATATAAGGGCAGGTAAGTTGACTAGAGCTCTGGTGTTGTAGTTGTCATGTTTTAGAGGGAAAGAGAGCCAATCTCAGAAGCTCTGATTGCCTTTAAGATTGTACCATCATGCTAACAGCAACATGCTGGGTCAAGACAACAACTAAATAGATGGAATTCTTCAGGAATATATCAACTTGTACCAGGAATAAAGAATATTTTATAAGCATAGAGACCCTTGTGACTTCACCAGGAGTTTTTCTCTAAGTTATTTAATTGCAAAAGGAATCTGGTGTGACAGAGAACTCAAGAGCTTTAGAAGCAAAACCGGAAAATAGTGATTAGTGAGTGACCTTTGCTCAAAGTTTCAGATCCATTAAATAGTGATGTGTGGTACATTCTAATTAACATCCTGAAATTGAAACTTTCAAGGAGTATCAGTAATAGCAGAACAGGAAATACTAAATGCTACCAGACATTTTACTGCAAATAGAGCAAACTTATAGAGATGTCTTATTTTCCATCCTACAAGATATATATATATAGTTTGTAGAGTATATAAATAAGTATTGATATCCACTACCAACAAAAGTCTTTGTGTATAGCTATTTAGGAGGTATGGTGTATTGCACTTGTTGAAACTACGTCTCTTTCTCTCTGTGTATCATAATGAATTCAAGGATGACCTTGAATTTCTGATCCTCTTGTATTTACCTCTCGAATACTGGATTACAACTCTGTTCCACCTGACCCAGGTTTACGTAGTGCTGAGAACTGAACTGGGGGCTTCATGCGTGCTAGGCAGGCACACTACCAACTGAGCTACACATTTTCTGAGTAACAGTTCTTATCACATCAATTGTTTTTACAATTGCAGTTACAAAGCTTTGACCCCGAACAACTGATTAACTAGTCATCATCTCATCTGCCCCTCCCAACTAAATTCTTTTACAGTTCCCCATTGAACTAACTGTGTTCTTCTCTGGTACAGTAGTCCATCTCTTGAGATCCTTGCCCCAAGCTGCCCTGTAATGGATTACTTCTTCCTGTGTGTACCATCTGCAGCCCTGTGATATGGTTAAGGGAAAGAAAAAAAGAGTGTTAGAGAAAAAAAAATAGCTCTGTATATAAGACCTAGCTACTTTTCTACTGCTGTGATAAAGCACCATGACAAAGGTGCTTTTAATTTGGCTTTTAATTTTAATTAAGAGAGCATTTAATTTGGCTTATAGTTTCAGAGGGTTAGGGTCCATGATGGTAGAACAAAGAAACAGCTGAGAGCTCACATCTTAATGCACAACCATGAAGTAGAGAAATAGAGACCTTGGGAATGGTGCAAGTCTTTTGGAAACTCAAGTACCATCCCCAGTGGCACACCTCCTCTAATAAGGCCACACCTCCTAATCCTTCCCAAACAGTTCCACCAACTGGGATTTGGAGTGAAGTATTCAAATACATGAGTCTATAGGTCCATTCTCATCCAGCCAAATCTTACATGATCATATTTTGTAACATTTCTATCTACCTGTTGGCCATGTGACCTTTGATAAGTTTCATTTATGAAGTTTAAATCATAATAGTATCTGCCTCACTTGGTTGCAAATAGATATTAGTAAGGTAATTCATGAAAAAAAATCTTAGAGCAACACAAAGTCAAGACTTAATCAATAATAGTAGATTTTTCTACTACCAAAAAGTAGATCACATACTTTCAACATACAATGGCTTAGAATAAACATTACCATTCCAAAAGGTAGGAAAGGGGCATAGTCAGGAAATACTGGACCAAAGCAAGAATTAAAACTGTTATATCCAGATCACAGGAAACCCCAAAAGACCACCATGGAGACTGAACCCTATATGTAAAAGCAAAGAGCCAAGCTTGGACTCTCTGTTCAGTGTAGCAGTTGAGAGCAGAGAGTGCCCAGCCCAATCAAGGCAGGGTTTTTGGTTTTTGGTTTTTTGTTTTTTTTTAATCATAGTAGAGATTGGGGTAAGGGGATTTCCAGGGTTCAGGACCTTGATTGGCTGACATTTGTCTAGGTTTCTTGGCAAAAAGGAATAGGTGGGTCCTGGGTTCAGAGACATCTGGTGGTCTTACCTAATCTTATTTAATGGTTGGAATGTCAAGTATTTCCCTTTAGATGCTGGCCCTTGCTGTAGAGGGTCCTTCTGTCTATATGTTGCTTTCACTGGTTAATGAAAGAACAGAACTGGGAGGGGGGAGCTAGGCTGTATGCTGGGATGAAGAAGGGAGAGAGATGACAGGATCTGCCATCTGAGAAAGACGTGCTTTGCAGATAGGCCACTATCATGTAGCAATACACAGATTATTAGAAATGGGTTAAATTAAGATGTAATAATTAACCAATAAGAAACTAGAGCTAATGGGCCAAGCAGTGATTTAATTAATACAGTTTTTGTGTGGTTATTGCAGGGCTAAGAGAGCCAAGTGGCCAGGCTGAACAAGCGGGCCCTCCTTCCTATAGGCCCTCCCTGGGTGGTATCAGTTTTATGGCTTTTCCTAGAACCTGGGGCTACCTGCTGGTAAACTGAGAAACTCAGGCCTACTTTTCAGCTTGTCTCTATCAAGCCTGCCATGGCAGCTGTGTGTCCTGGGCCCCATATGTGTGACCAGGCTGCCCTGGACCCCACAAAAAACAGTAGGTCCAACTCCAAATTTTACAACTCCCTATCTAATTTTACAGGGTTTGTTAGATGGCTCTTCCCTGAATTGTGCTAATTGTGGCACACATTTTTCTCCCTTGGGCTGGTTCCACATCCTGTTAGCAGCTCTCCTTGGTAGGTATCATATAACTCTGGTATCTCCAACATCTTGAGGTCTTCAGTGAAATCCAGGTTTTTCTTTCACAGATTCACACAATGGACCCTCTGGTCCTCCATGCAGGGAACACCCCTGACACATGCCTAGAAGATTCTGCAACCTTTTCTTGTATCCTACTTGACTCTAAATCAGAACCACGTGGCTGAAACTGCCAAGTTCTTCTGCTTGCCTGGCCTGGAATCTGGCCCCCTCCTTGACTTGCATTTGAGTAAGCTTCCTCTTGTTATGGTTTCCTTGGTTACTTAACCTTTCTTTTATTTCCTTCTCACAAATTGGAAGCTTAGTTGGTTGCAGTCTTACTCTGAGGTCACCATTTTTTTTATCCCATTTTGAATCAGGCCTTTAAATTTTTTTTTATAGCTGGGTAGTGATGGTGCAAGTTTTTAAGTCCAGCACTTGAGAGGCTGAAGCAGGAGGATCTCTGTGAGTTCAAGGACAGCCTGGTCTACAGAACAAGTTCCAGGACAGATTCAAAAGCTACCGAGAGAAATCTTTTTTACATCTTTGAGCACAGAACTTAGCTCCATTACACTTCCTGATGCTTTTTTCCTCCTCAAAATGTAATTTCTCATTGCCAAGCTTGTTACCTTTTATTGTATATCTGCATAAGAGGGATCACTAATAACCACATGAGATTATCTATTCTAGACTGTCTTGAAATCTCTTCTGCCAATGACATCAATCCAAAAACTTCAATTTAACTTCAGGCAGATTCTTTGGACAAGTACAAAAAGCCCACATTCTTTGCCAAAATATCACAAGAATGGTCTATAGGCCACTTGCTAGTATTCTATCCCCTCTGAAACCCCTTGAACTGGGCCTGTATAGTCAAATCACCCTCAGTACTATTGTCTTCCATGCTTCTAGTAATATCCATTTAGCCCCACTTAAAGCTGTCAACCATTTTTTTAGTCTTAATTCCCAAAATCTTCCATATTTCTCCAAACAACAACATGATCAGGCCTGTCATGGCGATATTCCATTCTCTGGTACTGTCTTCTGTCTTTGTGTTCTGTTGCTGTGAAGAGACATCATGGCCATGACACCTCTTTTTTAAAAAAAAAAAAGCATTTAATTGGGGGCTTCCTTATAGTTTTAGAAATTATTCCATTTTCATCAATGGTGGCACACAGGCAGACATAGTGCTGGAGAAGTAGCTTAGAGCTTTATAACCCAGCCCATCAACAGCAGGAAGAGAGAGAAAAGACTGGGCCTGGGATGAACTTTTGAAACCTCAAAGTCCACCCCCAGGGGCATTCTTCCTCAAACAGGCCACATATATTCTAGCAAGGCCACACCTCCTAATCCTTCTGAAATAGTTCCACTCACTGAGCACCAAGAATTTGAACAGATGAACCTATAGGCCTTTTTCATTCAAACCAGGACAGAGTGTCTAAATGGAAAAATGATCCTACATGTATGCCTGTAATAATGGATTTGAGCTGTGATAACCTATAGGCAAACATTCCAGATGTGGAGGGCCACATTGTCATCCACTTACCTTAACTGGCCTTTGTATGGTCATATGTTACCTTACTCAAAAGTCACATCTCTCATACCACGGTGGGATTTATTTTTCTCCTGCTTATTGCTCATTCATTTTGTGTCTTCATTTCTTTATAGATCTCAAATATCAAAACTATTTTTTACACATTTGCAAGTGCACTGCAGCTGATCTTGTGGCTACTCTACCCTAAACAAAATTCAGCATAACTTGCTATTCTTTTGCTGTGATGGTTTCTGAAGAAAGGGCCTGGGAAGAAAGCAAACCTAAATAACTTCGCAGTAAATAAATAGGCCTCCCAAGCATGGTCACAGCCATGAGGTCAAGGTTAGCTTCATCAGTGTTGGGTCATATGACATACTTCCATATAATGAGCAACACTACACATATCAACCTACTCTTGTCTTTCTACCCCAAGTCCATAACCCCAGTTCTATCATGAGAAATATATAAGAGAAATCATAATTGAGGAGTGTGACTTTATAACATTTTTCTTACATTTTAAATTGTTGATTTATTTCTATTTTATGTATGAATGCTCTGCATGCATAACTGCATGCCAGAGGAGGGCATCAGATCCTACTAGAGATGGTTGTAGCCATCATGTGATTGACGGAAATTGAACTGAGGACCTCTGGAAGAGCAGCTAGGGCTCTTAACCCCTGAGCCAACTTTCAACCCTTTTTTCTACTATTAGGACAACTTGACATGAGCAAGAGTCATTTGAGAAGGGAAGTCAGTTGAGGAAAGGCCCCCACCAGACTGGCAGGAAAGCAAGCCTGTTCTACATTTTCTCTTTTTATTTTATTTTCCTCTTCAACTTTTTTTTTGTTTTATTGAAAATGAACTATTTTCCTTCAAACAATGTATCATGATTTCTCTTTTCCTTTCCTTTACTCCTAGTTCTTCCCCATATTCCCCCCCATCGAGATTCATCCCCACTCTGTCTCTCTTTAGGCTTCTAAGAGGTAATAATAAAACACAGTATAATAAAGTAAGACAAAAATAAGTAACAATCAGAATAGGACAAAAAAAGGAAATGAGCCCAAGGAAAGTACAAGAAACAAATCTAGACAGAAACCCACTTGTTTGCACACTCAGGAATCCCATAAAACCACTGAACTGGAAATCATATATATACTCAAAGGACCTGCAGTATAAAAAGACATTATATATGTTAAGAAAAATCTTAATACGAGCCACTCTGCCAACACAAAGAACTCCATTTAAACCAGATTAGACCAAATTAAACGCCCATGTTTAATAAATGGCGCGTTCCCAGGTGGCCGGGAGGATGGCAGGGGGAAGACAGAGGGAGCATACATGCAAACCCAAAACCACGTGCTTCTTTTTCCAGCACAAACCTAAATACCCTGTGGGATTGGTCCTGACCCTCCACAGGAAGGGCGTCAGCACTTGGCATGCTGGGAATTGGAGTCCCAGCACTTGGCAGGTTGGGAATTGGAGTCCAAGCGCTTGGCAGGCTGGGAATTGGAGTCCAAGCGTTTGGCAGGTTGGGAATTGAAATCCAAGCACTTGGCAGGCTGGGAATTAGAGTCCAGGCGTTTGGCAGGCTGGGGTGACACTTCCAACTCAATATTACAATATATACTACAAATAATATTTTAATAAAGCAAAATAAATAACAAGCTTTTTTTTTTAGAAAGCCTTGGCATGATATTACATGACAGAAGACCTCCAGACATGCCATTGAGTTCATTTTCTGTTAGCCATCTATGCCCAGCATGCAGTCTACCCACGGTGAGACTCTCTTGGAGGAAGCTAAACTTTACTTTGAAGTGGTTATCAATTGGAGATAGCTTCTGGGTTAGGGATGGGGGCTTGTGTCTACCTCTTCTTTCAGCTCTAGCGCTGTAATGGGTACAGACCTGTGCAGGCCCTGTGCAGGCTGCTTCAGTATCTGTGAGTTCATATGTGTATCCATCCTGTTGATTTAGAGGGCCGAATTTCCTTGGTGTGTCCATCCCCTCTGTCTTCTCTTCCGCAGAGCTCCCTGAGCTCTAAGGGGAGGATTTGAGGTGGGAGGGCTCAGCACACAGTGGGCATTGCCACTACTCCTGCTATTCGCTCTGAGGGCTGTAAGAAAGCAGGCTGAGGAAGCCATAAGGAGCCAAGCAGGAAGCAGCCTTCTCCATGACCTCTGCATCAGCTCATGCCTCCAGGTTCCTGCCTTGAGTTTCTGCCCCAACTCTCCTAGCTTTAGGGTAAAACAAACCTTTTAACTTCCACAATAGCGTTTTTTTCCTCAGGTAGGTCTATTTATTTATTTACTTATTTATTAGTTTTTGATTATGGTATTTAACAACAAAAAATAGAAACCTGAGCTAAGACAAAGGGTTTTCTATTGAATATATACCTAGTACTCTTTAAAAACACTTAAGATTATTACAAAAACTAATCAGAGAAATTTACCTATCCAAAAGGAAGGGCTATAAAGAGAGGATAAGATTAAATGTAATACTATGTTTAAGCTGAGCTCTTAGAATAGGAAAAAAGGCATGAGACAAGAAAGAAGAACATCTGAATTGGGTGTAGACTTCATAGTTAATAACAATGTGTCAGTGGGTTTAATAATTGTGACAAATACTATATAAGATGCTTAAAATGGGGAAACTATATGTTTATGTATGTGATGATTTTTGACATTCCTTTTGAAACACAAATCTAAAACTATTCTAAATTAAGAGTTCATTTTTTAAAAATTGACGTTCTTTGGAAAGCCACAGAATCAAAACATTTTTAGGTTAGCAATGGTACTTGAATTCTGACGCAATGCTATTAAATCAATGCTTCTTAAAATTGAGCTTTTACCACAATTGTCTGTGGCAATCTTTAACCAGATTGCTCTGCCCTGGCCCCCAGAGACCCTAATACTTCTGGTTGAAGGGAGGGCTCAAGGATTTGATGTTCTAAGTTCCCCGATGATGTTGGGCAGCTAGCTCCCATGCCAAGCCCAGTGTTGGTAAAAAATCTTGGGATGCACATGAAGGTTTTGTTTGTTCATTTTCATCAATAAATGTGGTGTGTTAGTTTTATTTGAAAGCATCTTCTCTTGTGGTTGTGAAAACCTTGATGTCATAATCAAAAGTATATATTGCTTTTCTTAGAGTTTCAGTTAACTTTTCAAATTCTGTGGTACTGTGCACAATTTTTCACAATTAGTGAATTGCTGTTTTTGTTGAGTTTGGTTTTGAGGAAAGCTAGGTACAAAAGATAACTAAAACTTTCCAAATGAAGAGTAGCTCTTGCCTATAAGCCTACAAGAATGCGGTAGCCATCTTAGAATGAACTTGGATTGTCTCACCTGAAAAATGTATGGCCTTAAAAATAAATGGAGGAGAGGAAGCCCATGTTTGGATGCTGGTACCTGTGGTTCCTGACTGTGAAGACAGATTCTGAAGAGAAGTGTAGGAGGGCTAATCAGTTTGACAAATGTCAGAGTGCTCACAGCATCGACCTGGATTTGTCTTGTTAGCTGTTGGGCTTGGGGCGGGAGAGGGGGGGGGGGGGAGAGGGGGGGGGGGGGGACAAGATGTGTGCCGTGTGAGGCTGTGAGCATGTTACCAACACCCTGATTTGAAGCATCCTCAGAAATGCTTGCTTCAAGACTTGCTGAGAATAATGACATCTGTATAATTTCTTTAAATGGATCTTCAGCTGTGGGTAATTGGTTTGAAAGAGGCATAATCACAGTTAGCTAGCGGGGGGAGAGGGAGTTTTTGGTATTTCAAAGTAAGCTGGATTTAGAGAAAGCAGTCAGTGAAAACCTTGACAGGTTATTAATTTCTTTAATGTGCATGGTTTTATTTCACCTTAGATCTTAACCAAAATGTTTGGAAATTTTATGACTTTGGTAATTACAGGGTAAAAACCTAGTACTTTAGTCTTGGTTGTTACCCCGAGCCAGAGTCATCTAAAAAGTTAAATCCTGTTCGAGGCCAGCCTGGTCTACAAAGGGAGTTCCAGGACAGGCTCCAAAGCCACAGAGAAACCCTGTCTCGAAAAACCAAAAAAAAAAAAAAAAAGTTAAATCCTGTGAGACTGGGGCTGATTCTTGCTCTCAAGCTTGGAAGGAACAGAGGGCTCTCATTCCAAGTTTGACTTTGGGGTTCGTTGACAATTTCCGGGGCAATCTTCTGTATCCAAATATCAAGGAGCTGTAGACTCCCGCTGCTGCTCCAGCTTTGCCATGTGGAAAACGAGGACCCCAGGTTCTCTCTCAGCAACGCATGGGCTTCCCTACCCCAGAGTTTCGGCAAGTGGTTCCCCGAAAGCAGCGGCTCCGGTGTGAGGAGGGAGCAGCCTGCGCTGTGGGGGCGGTACCACTCAGCTCATTCACTTCAGAGACAAAGTGGGTGACGGCAGTGAGATAGCGCTGGGAGAAAATAGAACTGTCTGCAGCAGGACTGACAGCTGCGGTTGTCAAAAGGCCGCCTCCAGCTCTTCATCGTCAGGTTTATTTAATAATAATCCAGAGAGCGATGGAAAGCTAGGCCCCATCTTTCAGGAGCTTCTCCTTCACACTGAATACCACTTGTCTTTCCCTGAGCTTCTGGAACTCAGTTCTCCTCATTACTTTTGTGCCTTTTCCTCTTCTGTGGTAAGTTAGGAAGATAACGGGACCATGCGCTGGTATGCATTCAGTGACATTTTCCCCCTCTCGTACATTGCTGCTGTGATTGATGACTCCGCCTCCGCTTTGCAGTGGCCGTTTCTGGTTGCTTCTGTTTCCCATGTCCTTCTGTCCCCGTGTACAGCCATGCTCATCTATTGCCCTCACTAATGTTTCATGGTTTCCGGCGATTTTCCTCTGTAATAGTTTTCATACAAATGTGTGGTTAAGCCGCTCTCGGGCGACTCTGTATCTCCCCCTATAGCTTTTCTCTCTCCTTTTAATTCTTATGCTACTGACTCTACCTTGTATCCTAGCACAGAGTATTGTCTTTACCTGGAATAGTGGAAGTCAATTCTCACTTTGGCATTAGCAGTATAGCCACTACTTACTAGCTGTGGCTTGAATATGAAATGTCCCACACGAACCAATGTATTTGTACACTTGGTCCCCAACTGGTGGTGCTGTTTGGAATGGTTGTGGGAACTCCGAGACATGGCTGGCAGAGGTAGGTAACCCTGGGCAGGACTCTGAAGGTCAGATCCCAGCCCCATCTTTAGTTCCATCTCTCAGAACCACTGAGACACCAGGAACCCCACCTGCAGGCTTAGACCAGCATGAAATCTGTCATGTTTCCTTTGCCGTGGTGGTGGTAGCTTCTCAAACTGTGAGTCAAAATAAATCTTCTGCCTCCGTTAAGTTGCTTTTATAAGGTAGGTCCACAGCAATGAGAAAAGTAACTAGTGCCCCAGTGAAGATCACATTTTGAAGTTATGCTAGCTTGCCTTGAATGATCGTAGCACAAAGGATGGATGCCACCCTTCCTCTGCAAAACTGGGGTGCAAATTTGAGGCTGGGAGCCTCTTCCCTGGTTAAAGCAAGAACAGAAGCTTCCTAGTAATGAAGGGTTAGCATTGGTTGGAAACAGACACGGGCTTCTAACCCTGCACTCACTTTAGAAACGTACTATCTCCTAGTGACTTAGAACCTTGTGCTTGAGCCCGAAAGCAAGAATGCTGTTTGTCTGTCCATACAAGATGGCTTTGCAGAACAAATGCAATTTCTACACATGAAAATAACATATCTAGCCTGGCGGTGGTGGCGCACACCTTTAATCCCAGCACTCAGGAGGCAGAAGCAGGTGGATCTCTGTGAGTTTGAGGCCAGCCTGGTCTACAGAGCTAGTTCCAGGATAGGCTCCAAAGCCACAGAGAAGCCCTGTCTTGAAGAAAGAAAGAAAGAAAGAAAGAAAGAAAGAAAGAAAGAAAGAAAGAAAGAAAGAAAGAAAGACATCTATTGAAAATGGTACTACCCATGTCTACCGTACAAATGCAGTCTGTATTCTTTCCTGTGAGGAGCTAGCACGTGCACATTTGATGTACTAACCTGTTTTCACAACCAAGCCTGCTCTCTCTGCTGGGATGTCAGGACACTCAGTGGGATATCTGTGGGCAATGCAGCATGAGGCTTCTAAGAGAAGACTCCCAGGATCCTTAGCAGAATCTTCAAGGACTACTCGCCTCCGTATAGACAAAAATACAGGCAGTGGGAACAGCGACACAGGCTACGGTCATGTGGTAGGAAAAAGAAAAAAATCAATTGAGAAAATGCCTATATGAGATTGGTCTGTGGGCAAGCTTGTGGAATATTTTCATCACTGATGATTGATTGATGGGGAGGGCCCAGCCGACAGGGGGCAGCCCTGACCAGTCATTCCAGATGCTATAAGAAAGCAGGCTGAACAAGCCGTGAGGAACAAGCCAGTAAGCAGCACCCTCCATGGCCTCTGCATCAGCTCCTGTCTCCAGGTTCCTGCCCTCTTTGAGTTCCTTTCCTGAATTCCTTTGATAATGAACAGTGATGTGGAAGCATAAGGAATATAAACTTTTCTCTCCCCTAGCTGCTTATGGTCATGGTGTTTCCTCACAGTAAGATAAAGACCAACATACCTGGGCATGAATCCCAGCCTACTTTTGTTGTGTCTTGTTGGATAAATGCTCCAGCTTCTTAGGGTTACAATCTCTCATATTGAAAACTGTGACCATTGTCCCTTTAGAATTCTCAAAAAAAAAAAAAAAAGTAAAACAAACAGGAACTACAGAAGAGCCTTAGTGGTCAACTCCCAATAAGTGTTTCATGGTCAGAATGTTGAATGAGTGTGTTAAACTCAATAGCAAAGCAGTAGCTAGTGAGGCGTCAGACCAGGAGTAAGATGAAGAGGCAGGCAAGAAAAAGTCCTTGGCACATTGCATTCCGTTAATTACATAAGTATTTGCGCTTCAGATGACTCTCTTGGGCTGCCTGGTTCTGTTCCCCCCTTGGAGTTGTCCTTCTTGGCCCTCCAGGGTGTGCTTTGCAGAGAGCCAAAGACAACACCGATGCCTTTTGAGTCGAGATTTCCAACATCTTTTATTTAGAGACAGTCCTCAAAGCTTGGCCAATGCCTACAGTCTGACCACAGAGCGCTCCAGCCCCACTTCACGGTGTGGAGAGGTAGATGATCCCTCCCTGAAACAGAGAAATGTTTCAAGGTTACACACGTAGAAGGGGCTGTGCAATAGCCTGCTCTTAATTAGCAGAGACTAAAGGCCGCTTGGTGGAAATCCTCTCAGGGAGGGCCCGATGGCACCAAACAATCCTCTTTGAGGAGCCTTTCTCTGTCAGTTTTAGGCAAATTAGCGACTTCAAAGAAATGGCAATTGTGCCTGTCTTCCAGCTGCTGTGACTCACAGGCTCAGTGTGATACTTTTAACTACTTCTCTGATCAGAATGCCTGAGAGCCCTGTCCATTCCTCCAGAGGATCATGAAGAGGAAATGGGAGTGTACCCACTGGTGCCTGCCAATCTTTTCCATCAAATGCCATGTTTGACTGACATATGACACTCTGCTTCACAGTATGTGGGAAAGCCAGACCAAGCCAGCCTGGTCCTTACAGGAAATGTGAGGAGCCCCATCCGTCTTAGGAAGAAGCCATTTTCTAAATGAGAATCATCTGCTGCTCAGGCATCTCAGTTACCTTACGTCCCTGGGATGCTCCGTGCCGGCTTGCTTCTGAATTACTCTTGGGGAAATAGCATTGTGGATTTCCTCCACCTAGAGCTTTGTACCCCAAACTGCAAAAAGGATAGAGCATAAAAGTCCTTCATGACTGCCGCCTTGCTGGTCATTGCTGCTAGCTTGATGACTAGACTAAATCTTTGGTTTACCCATTACTCCTCATTTCCCCCTTGGGTCCCAGTCAATGGTTGCTTGCTTGTCTCATAAATACATGCTTGAATTTTTGTACAAAGTAAAGTGGGTTGTGCCATAAGACCTATGAATAGAAGGTACTTTTCTTTATGATTTTACAAGGGTGAGTTTTAAGCATGATGCTGCAATATGTGAAAATCTGATTTGCTCTGTGTCTAAGATATATAGCATATACCAGCAATTTTTTTAATGTAAGAGAAGTTGAGAACTAGGCGTATCTCTGTGGTAATGCTTCCACACACTTTATTCTCCCTGATGTGAAAGCCACTGGCTTGTTCACTAATTTGGACCACTGCTCTGGGTGCCGTCGTCTCTCTCTGACCCAATGATGACTATTCTGAGATGTCTTCACTTCCTTCTGTTATCCACCTGCGTTTCTTATCCAGTAGCCTACATTCATTCCCTAAATCTTCATTTGTCTTTCACTGAGAAATCAGAAAAGGGCCCCCAGTTTTTCTCAACTAATACCTTAGCATTACTCTCTAAAAGGGCCATGATCCGTGAATCAAATCTAGTTCGTCTCTTTTTGTGAATGAAATTTTATTGAAACATACCCATGTTTATTAGTTTATATATTGTCTGTGTCTCTCTTTCAGCACACAGTAAAGATTTGAATCATTGGGACGGAAAACATGTGTAAGCTGTTCACCACATAACTCCGGCCCCGAGTTATTAAGAAATGGTTCTCTTCCTTACAGCAGCCTCCACCAGTACACACACCGTTTCCTCCCAGCGTTTGCGTTGTCTCTCTCCAACAGTACCTGTCCTTCCTCACATAAATATCTTCCCCACTCGTCATTTTCCTGGTATTGAAGTTAGGCTTCTTTAATTAAAGATGGTTCTGGTTCTCACAGATGACATCATCATTGCCGTAGGAATAGTGCCTACAGGGGATAGAGCAAAGACAATTTGTTACTTAAATGTGATTCCAATTTGTTGATGTAGGACTTAGAAAGATAACTAGCCATGAGGCCTTTGAGTGGATTAATGTTCCTTCAGGGGACAGACAATAGGTTTCTTGAGACAGGATTGGTTGGAACAAGCCTGGCCCCACCCTGGCTCCTTCCCTCCTGTCTCACCATGGGACATGTCTCTCTTTTACATAAACCATCCATGATATGCCATCGGATATGTGTCCATGTGGCCAGAAGACATCACTAGAGGTTGACAGATGGGGCTGCCCAGCCTGGGATTTTCAGCCTCTAGAACACTGAGCTAAAAGGATCTCGTTTCCTTTTCCCATTGTTGGGTGTTTTGTGTGGCAGCCCCCCAACACTAACACACTGGGCTTTGCTGGATAGTTGTAAATTCCCTCGCCAAGGGTGCTAACCTTTACAGATAAAGCATCTGGGGTTTCCCGAGTCTTTCCTGCAATCCACAGGGATGCAAACCTACATGCTGCAGGTGTTACATTTGAAATAGTATGCCAGCCTTGTACAAATCTAAGTCTGTATTTATGACACTTAAAAATCTGTTATCGTCACTAGATTTTCCTTAAGTCAATCTTGTTGTTCCATAAATCTGTTTCTAACATGGAAATACCAAGGTGGCTCTATACAATGAAACATTTTTACAACTGAGGAGCTTTAAGGCATAATTTGCATGATAATGTCTACAGAATTTCATTTATCCTTCCTGGGGAGTGTGTCAGTTTAGATTCTGAATTGATAATGAGCATTGCTTCTTTGAGTGAATTAACTAAAGAAAATAGCAATGTATGTCAGCTTTCTTTCTTACGATTTTAGGAAGATGATTATAAATGCCCTTTACGGGTCATTCTTGAAGGCACACTGTATATGAAATCTAACTCATCAGCTTCAAAATCTTTTCTTGGATCTGCCATCCCTGCTGTTAGGTTGTTAAGTAGTCTAAATCATCTCAATGGTTGGTCTTTAGCTTAGAAAGTGGCAGTCAACCTGGGACTCAGAGAGGCCAGTGTTCTCCTGATTCAGGGCCACCAGCAGTGGCCCTGACCCTGACAGGGACATAAGCTAAGCTGGCCAGTGATATGGTAAGGCCCCCTCTCTGAGTGAGCATTGGTGGTAAAACACTTACTTCCTATAAGCGTGTCATAGGAAATAAGAGACAAAGTCAGGCTATCTTAAGAGAACTGTTTGTCAAATCTCACCTCATGTTGTCAATTTCTCTTTTTCTTCTTGAGTTTGTGACTTTCTGTGAGCATGGAGTTCAGTGAAGGAGGTGATAACCAAACTAACAAACAGCAGCAACAACAAACCAACAAAACAGGAGAACGGCATCGCAAGGACCCAAAATGGTATTTCTCTTTCAAACCATAGTATCTGTCTAATTGAAGAAACAGTGGCATAAACATTACTTTGCCTCAAATCAAAGCCTTATAACAGAAACAAGCCATGGGGTGCACACCCCAAACTTATGCCCCTTGCCTGCAAGTCCAGCACTCTTTATTATGCCATATAATTATTTCTTTTTCTGCCCATCTGAGACTTCATTAAATTGTAACCTACAGTTGAAGACAGGCTTTACCTTTAAAGATCTTCTAATCATCACAGCAAGAGCATCATCGTTCTTGGATGTTTGCTCAACTCCTTCAGTCCAAAATAGCTGACATTTACCAAGGACTGACTTGTGGGGCCAGAGGCCCAGTTCTGAGAGCTTAGGTATACCAAAACATTCTGTCCTCACGAAACCAATGCCAGAGGAACTCTTTATTCTCTGTGTTTTAATCATTAGGTATTTTGCAGGCTGGGCAGGATCCATGCTCAGAACACTGCACTGCAGTTTGTCATACTAATCTGTGACCCATGCGCAGAGGGAGGCATCCCCGCCTCACCAAAAACCATACTCGGAACACTGTAATGTTGTTTGTCATGGTCTATAACCTATGCACAGATGCATGTTCCCCTGCCTCACCAGGGGCTATACAGAACCTGGAGGCAAATCTCATTGTAAACCAAAGCTCCCAGATATGAACAACACCTATGACGAGGACTCTATAAGGCTGAATGATTGATGGACTTCATGTTGTAAAACTAAGATGTTACAGAGAAGAATCCAATTTTCTTAGGCTATGTTTAGTCTCATTAAAAACCATTCATTCATTACCCACCCTTGTGACTGATCCAACAATCTTGTGACTATCCAAGTCTTTAAATGCATTCTTAGGAGATCATTAGTCTCTACTAGAAAAAAAGGAAAGAAAGAAAGAAAGAAAGAAAGAAAGAAAGAAAGAAAGAAGAAAGAAAAGAAAGAAGGAAGGAAGAAAAGGAAAAGAAAACAAAAAGCTAAGATAACATCTGAAACCTCTAACACAGTTTTGTCTGTCTTGCTATAGCTCATCTACTTATGGTCCTTACTAATGTATTTGATAAATGGTTTTTTGATGTGGTGGTGGTGGTTGTTTTTGTTTTTTGAGACAGGGTTTCTGAGTAACTATAGAGCCAGTCCTAGAACTCGCTCTGTAGACCAAGCTGACCTCAAACTTACAGAGATCCGCCTGCCTTTGCCTCCCAAATGCAGGGATTGAAGGCATGCGCCACTACCGCCTGGCTGATAAATGCTTCGAAATATGAATCTTTGTTCTGTAGCTAGTAAAATCTCATGTAACCACTTCCACAGTATAGTATGTCTTTGAAGATAACCTGAATCCATGTTCCTGGCTAGAGAATAAATAATCTCTTATTCTCTTTGTGGTAAAAGTGTCTTGTGTTAACACTACCCATTGTGTGGTTTTAAACTAAGTCTATTAAGTGTTTCTCTGAGTCACCTCACTTCTTGTACACAAAAGCTTATTTTTCAAAGCATCTTCTAACCCCTCCCCAAGTGGCCCTGACAAGAAAAGAACTGTTTTACCTTCTAAAGGGAGTTTCCACCCCTTAGTTAGAGTGGCATACACATGTGATCAGATGTTGCCCCCAAACCAATACTTCGGTGAATTTCACTAACGACACAGTAGTATTCTGCATTGGACTCCAGTGGCCTCTATGTGAGACAGACTTACTGTTGAAAGACCCTCGACGAGGACCTTTTGTCGGGAGGAGACCTCCCCAACGCCAAGGAACAGGCCGAGACCGCACGGATGCAAATCGCAAGAGGTTTATTGAGTAGACACAGGTACCTGCAGGCGGCAAGATCTCTCGGAAGACTTGCGCGCCTGCCAACTGGAGGGCGGGCTTCTTATAGGGGAGAGCAAAAGCAAGTTTACAGAAGCAAAAGCATAGTTATCGGTCGATCGGAATGAGGCGGGTGCATGAATGGTCTCCTCTCTCAGCATGGGTGTCAGCAAAAGTCATCCTGTTCCTATCTTATAGATATCCTGTTTTGCAGTCAACCTGCTTTGTTGATGTTCTATCTTATTGACATCCTGCCTTGCAGTCTTCCTATCTCATAGATATCCTGCTCTCTCAAGCACATGGGATGTTCTTACGAGAGCAGGCTGGCTGCTGATTCGGAGAATTTTTTTTTATTTATTAAAGATTTCCGTCTCTTCCCCGCCACCACCTCCCATTTCCCTCCCCCTCCCCAAATCTAGTCCCCCTCCCTCCTCAGCCCGAAGAGCAATCAGGGTTCCCTGACCTGTAAGAAGTCCAAGGACCACACACCTCCATCCATTTCTAGTAAGGTGAGCATCCAAACTGCCTAGGCTCCTACAAAGCCAGTACGTGCAGTAGGATCAGAGATCCATTGCCATTGTTCTTGAGTTCTCTGTAGTCCTCATTGTCTGCTATGTTCAGCGAGTCCAGTTTTATCCCAGGCTTTTTCAGACCCAGACCAGCTGGCCTTGGTGACTCCTGAATATTAACCTTCATCAGGCGATGAAAGGAGACAGAGACAGAGACCCACATTGGAGCACCAGACAGAAATCTCAAGGTTCAAATCAGGAGCAGAAGGAGAGAGAGCACAAGCGGAGAATTTTTTTTTTTTAAAAGCAAACAGGACGTTCCCCTGGGAGCATGCTAGCTGCGGGTTTTGAGGAGGGGGCCTGTAGGGTCTTTCACTGTGAGCAGTGCAAAGTTACCAAAAGGTTAGACAATTTCCAGGATCCAATCTATCAGTCCCTGCCCTAAATAATCATAATTACTTTTGTCTAATAGTGAACAATTTATTGAATGAACTCAAGGCACGCCGACTTCTCCTAAGAATTCTCCAGTTACCTGAACTGACAATATGAAGAACAGAAAAATGTCCAGTTGTTTTTACCTCATCATACAGCCTTTCCATGAACCAGGCTCAGGCTATGGAAGCAGATGTCTGGGTAGTTATAGAAAGGAGCTGGAGGGTTGGAGAAACAAAGTTTAATTGGAAGAGGCAACACCTGTGAGTGAAAACCCCACCACTGAGCAAGCAGTTGTCAGGGTAGCACCGGGACAGCTGCCCCCAGACCGCAAGGATGTGGGATCGGGCCTTGAAGCACCGGATCACACAGTCATACGTTTCACAGAAATCGAGAAAATGTTTTAATTTCCCCCAAATCACATCTCTTTATTTATTTCTAAACCAAGCATGAATTTGAATGTTCTCTTTTTAGGCTGAAAATGTATGACTGGAGACCAGTTTAAGTAAAGCCCAAATTTCTAAAAATTCAGTCTTGTTTAGAGAAGCCATTGTTTCCTTTCCACAGTGGTAATCCTGCTTGTTAGTGTTCTTGTCCACCTTTGTGGAAATTCCCAGGCAATGGACTTGTGAGGAATATTTCCTAACTGAGCCACTCTGCCCATGCAAAATAATCCCAAGCATGCCAAATCAGACCAGATTAAAAAAAAATATCCAGGTTTAATTAGACACTTGTGCTCCTGGGTGGCCCCAAGGGGAATGGGAAGCCAACAAGATCAGTGGAGAAGAAAAGGGAAAACCCCACGTGTTTATTTTCTGGGGAGCAATTTAAATAGCCTGTGGGAATGGTCTTGACCTTTTCTGGGGAGGGGTCAAGGTTTGGCAGGCTCCAGGGAGGGGCCAATGTTCAAGGTGCACAGGGGAGGGCCAGACGCCGGAGGCTGGGATTACAGGGCTATTCTTAAATACTTTCTCTTCCTGTTCTTCACATGAATCCACGATTCATAAGTTAAATTAAAACCCAACAATTATAGACATTACAGAGAAGATTGATTGAAGGCTCTGAACACTGAAGTCTTGGAACTGAGAGCATTTCGAAGGCCACCTTCTGATATCAAGCTTATGAAAAACTTCACACAATAGTTTAGATCAGTAGCAAGTAGACGGACTTTGCTGAGCAAAGATAACCATGTCATTGGTGCCATTCACAGGACATAGGAAACATATGAAGAGTTAGATCCTACCTATGTGTGTGTATTTGAGGAGAAGGAAAGGGGACACAGAGAGACTTTAATACAGGACTTTTGGGGTTAGTTAGAATAAATGCTTCGTTAGAATCAGAATCTGTTCGTTGGAGAGGAGCTCATCCTTGTTGATGGTTTTATAAATTCACTTCAAATACACGTTATTCACTCAGGGACAGTAGGGTAAGCTTCATCTCCTATGTTCCATTGCGCTTTATTAACTGTGATAGGCACTAGATTAAAAGGTCTGACCGGTGGGTGCATCCAGTGTACCAAGAAGCCACAAGAGTCTGTTAAGGGGTCTCAAGAAGTTATTAGGTGTAAAATGGAGGTAAACACTGGTGCAGAACAGTTTAGATGCCATCACTGCATCTAAACTCTCCAGGGGAGAAGAGTAAGCCTGTGAGAAAGGTTACAGTCCAAGCAACGTGCAAAGAGAAACCTCTGAAGAGAATGCCACCGGCACTTTCTAGAGGGAAAACTTCTACCTATGTGAGAAGACAGACTACTGTGTCTCCACTGACACCATCATCCTGCCCTCTGCATTGCAGACAGGGGCTCTCATGCTGCTTAACATGGACAGCCCAAACTGCAACCCACCTTCACCTTACCCACTGGGTTTCCTGGAGACATCATCAACCACTGGCCCCACAACCAAACCCCTAACAGTGGCATCAGATAGCAGTGTTCAAATCCTCTGGTAAGAAAATGTGTTTTGCTGGGCGGTGGTGGCGCACGCCTTTAATCCCAGCACTCGAGAGGCAGAGGCAGGCGGATCTCTGTGAGTTAGAGACCAGCCTGGTCTACAGAGCTAGTTCCAGGACAGGCTCCAAAGCCACAGAGAAACCCTGTCTCGAAAAAAAAAAAACCAAAAAAAAAAAAAGAAAAAGAAAATGTGTTTTATGGTATAAAAAGAAGAATGTAGATCACAAGTTTATAGTTTTTTTCATAAATTAGTATATCAACAGAGTCAGGACTCTGATAAAAATGGTAGAATGTTATCATCACCCCAGAAGTTCTCTCTCCTCCAGTGAATTTTGAATTTTAAATAGACTCATGTAGTATGTGTTCTGTGTCTAGCTGAACTTCATATTATAGGATCTAGATTTTTCAAGTATTTGAAAAGAGACATGTTGGAGGAGGCCACTTGCTTGTCCTGGGTGCCCAGAACTGAAATAATCACACAGAAATTGTATTAATTAAAACACTGCTTGGCCCATTAGCTCTAACTTCTTATTGGCTCTTACGTCTTAGTTTAACCCATTCTAGTAATCTGTATATCACCACGAGGTCGTGGCCTACCAGCAAAGTTTCAGTATGTCTGTCTCAAGCAGCAGATGCTTCATGGTGTCCCCTGACTCCACCCTTCTTTCTCCCAGCATTCAGTCCGGTCCTCCCCACCTACCTAGGTTCTGTCTTTTCAACAGGCCAAGGCCGTTTCTTTCTTCATTAATGGTAATCACAGCACACAGAGGGGACTCCCACATCAGAGTCATGCATTTTACCTAGTCAATGTATACTTAATTGTGTTTCCATTAATGCCTGCTCTCCTTTAAACTCGCCATTTATCTGCCAAAGGAACTGCATATCTGTATTATAGACTATTTCACATGGCGAAATCTGTGCTTATCCCAGTAGGGAATGTTTCTATATCACCATATTTCATGCAAACCATGTGTTAGTACAAGATGCTTGATCAGAATCAGGTCTGATAATTTAGTCAGACTATAAAGAGGATTTTCAAAGCTTCTTAGGGCATCCCTCTTACGTGATCATCAATAGATATTTTCTTCTTCTCTAGCCAGGGTGAGTGAGTAAGAAATCTCAGAGTGGAAAGTGCAAATACAGTGGCTATGTGATATATAAACTACATTTCAGGAAAAATAAATTGGAGATCTGTTTCACAGTGTTAAAATTAGTGGTATGCTAAAGCAGAGAGGTTGTAGCTATACCATTGTAGTGTTCTTCTAGATGATCATGTTGTATGCTGAAAATAAATAAGATAGTAAACACGTGCACACCTATAAAAAGTTCCCTGACTTCCTCTTTCCTGACAGCCACGTTCCCATGGTGGTAAAGACCACAGTTGAACCATCTGGCTCCCTTAACTTCAAAGTGTGGCTGATTGAATTTTCTGGTCCTCATTTGGTTTCTCACTCAAGCCGGCTCTCTAGGGAGATGATTCAGCTTGTTGTCCACTTGACAGATCTCCTCTTCAATGTGGTGACGTTAATCTACCTTTGGGAGATAGATGACCTTTTTCTCAGTCTCAACAGCCTTCACGATCTAGTAGAAACATGTTTTGGAACTACTATGAGCCATGTGTCCCATAGCAAGGTGCTGGCAGACTAAGAGTTTCCTTCCAATGTGCCAACGAGCACACTGTATCTAAGTCTGGAACCATCAGATGAAGGACATCACCCTCCCTGTCTAGACAGGACACATTGCCAGAAGCATGCAAATTAAAGACCAACATAAACTTTTCAACCATAAACTTTCAACAAGACTCCACAAATAAGATACTTAGATATTCCTAACTATTCTGTAAGAAAAGATGCTAGTTGTGAAACTCAGTAATGTTTGAAACATTTGGGTTATAGACGTCTCAACAGGGATGATTATAAATAAAATTTATGGGGTTTTGACTTGTTTTGTTTTCTTGTAAAAAATCACGCCTTAGAATAAATCAAGTTATCTGGCACCTGGGAGTTCTTAAATAAAGTCTCTTAAGGGTTTAACACTACACAAGGAAAAATATTCAAAGTTTACAAAAATTTGAGTGCAGTCTATTTTCCTAGTAAAAGTATCCATGGAGTTTCTTAGATTTTCAAAGATATTCAATGACGATAAAAGCCACAGATTTACACATGGCAAATACTCTCAGATTGGTAATACATAAAATAAAAGAGGAATAATGTATAAGGCAGAGAAAATGAATGTATGAGGAAAAGTAGAATCAAGGCTTGTTTGAGAACTTTGCCTGGAGAAGGGATCTTGAGTTAAGGGGTACTTGGTCACGAGATTGACTGGAGAAACTGAGAACTGTATGAACTCTGCAGCAAAGTCTGCATGCATGTTTCTTTACAAGTGACCATCTGATTGTGTCTCAAGTCTCTGGTGGGCATTTTCCCCTGTTTTTAAGGTAGCACACCTGACATTATTCTTGAGAGATCTCATGAATTGCACCAAACTCTGAGAAATGCTGAGAAAGAGGATAACACAGGCTCTATCAAAGGTCATGATTTCATGGTAAGATTTAGAAGTTATTTTTCTTATGCAATAAAGAAAAGATGGGTTTTTAAAAGTTTATTTAAATAACATTTATTTTCTTTAGGAGGTGGGTTTTGAACAGGAAGGCAGGAAGGGAATTTTCTCTTAGTCTTGCCAGTGTATGCCCATTGTACAGTTTTAGCATCTAAGAAGTCTTTATGCACCAGAATTCTTCAGATGGCGTCAGAGCAACAGCTGAAAAAGAGAGTAAAGTGTTCCATACCTAAACTGAGATGGGAATATAGGCTGGCGAGTGGATAATGCAGTGTTTCATGTTTAATGAAACATATTAGACCGCACATAAATTCAGCTTCTCCTGAAAATGGGTGATGTAGAGTATTGATATAACGAATTGTGTTAGCTGTCATCAGCCCCTTGCTAACGGCAGAGCTGTACAATCCTGTGTGCCTAAACCCCACCCCCACTATTCTGATTTACTCCTCTGTATGTTACTGGGCTTTGAACTAATTCACTAAAACTATGGGGAAATCTAAGTTAAAAATTATCTTTTACTCTGAAGGCAATGAAGTATTATGAGGGCATTTTAATTGAGGAACGCTAGAAAAATAAGGTTTATGAAAAATGGACAAGAAAGAAGCAAAATGGAAGGTAAGTAAAACAATTAAGGAAATTACTGTAACATTCCAGATGGGAAACCAGGAGAACTGAGTTAAAACCCAACTATTGGTACTACACAAGAGGAAAGCAAATTAAGAAGTATTAAGCAAGAAGATGCAAAACGACTTGGTGACTATGTAGACGAGTAGAGAGAAACGGTGTTGATTCCAGAGAGATTTCAATGAGAGGTGGAAGGGTAAGGCCATCCATTGATACAGGTAAGAACTTTGGAGACCATCCATATATACTAACTTTTTCAATTTTATTGATTTTTATTGAGCTCTACATTTTCTCTGCTCACCTCTCCCTTCCCCTTCAACCCTCTCCCAAGGTCCCCATGCTCCCAATTTACTTGGGAGATCTTGTCTTTTTCTACTTCCCATGTAGATTAGATCTATGGATGTCTCTCTTAGGGTCCTCATTGTTGTCTAGGTTCTCTGGGATTGTGATTTGTGGGCTGGTTTTCTTTGTTTTATGTTTAAAAACCACTTATGAGTGAGTACATGTGATAATTGTCTTTCTGGGTCTGGAAAAGAAAGAAATGATGCTTTCTAGCTTTATCCATTTGCCTGCAAAATTCAAGATGTCGTTCTCTATCACCATGCACAAAACTCAAGTCCAATGGATCAAAGACCACAACATAAAACCAGCCACAATGAACATCATAGAAGAGAAGGTGGAAAGTATATTTGAATGCATTGGCACAGATGATCACTTCCTAAATATAACCCCAATAGCACAGATACTGAGAGAAACAATGAATAAATAGGACCTCCTGAAACTGCAAAGCTTCTGTAAAGCAAAGGACATGGTCAACAAGACAAAGCAGCAGCCTGCAAAATGGGAAAAGATCTTCACCAGCCCCACATCAGACAGAGGGCTGATCTCCAAAATATACAAACAACTCAAGAAATTGGTCATCAAAAGAACAAATAATTCAATATATTAGCTTTTAAGTGACAGGAAATTCCAAAGAAATATAGCTTAGGTGCATTGCCTAAAATGAAACAGCAAGTCTGCCTGGTATTTGGCTCTCACAGGGAGCTGTAGCCTTTGTGCTTCCTCACAGGCTGGGTGAGATGCTGATCACCTCTATTTTAGTCCTTGTCGATGGCACGTGACATAGCATGAGGGGGCATGTGAACAACACAAAATCATTTCTCACTGGTTTTAGAAACTAGAAATTTAAAATCAAAATTCCAGAAGATCTGATGTCTTCTGTAGACCTGTTGGTTCATACTGGTTCCTTCCCACTGTGGGGGAAGAGTCCACAGGAGCTTCTTTCCCAAGAACACTAATCCCATTTATCAGGGCTCTATCCTCACAACCTAATTAAATGGCCCACGTTCTGCCTTTTCATACTATCATGTTGAAAGTTAGGGGCTCAACTCACAGGTTGGTAATGAGGTGAGAATGACAAATATTCAAGCCAGAATAAGTGACTCCACTTTCTCACAAACTGAGACACCAGAGTCTCAGAATGTTACAGCAGCAGTTCTTTGACGGGAGTGAGTCAGAGTACATTAGCTGTGAAGTTGCCCTATGCCATGCCGAGCCCTCTGCATCCCTATCTCCAGGTAGTCCTGGGCAGGCTGCATTGTCAAAGGTCATCCAAGGGTAATTATTCTTCTGAACAGTCACATCCTCTTTGTGACGGCAGCTCTTCTTTTGCTGTTGCCTAGATACAATCACTGAATTGGTTTCTGTTTACTTATCAAAACTTCCTTTTTACTCATGGAAGCATTTTTATTATCCTTGTCTTTTTTACCTCCTTATAATAATTTTTTCTGTTTGTAACATACTGTCTCCAAGAAAAAAATATATGTTTTGTGTTTTTATGAAATGACACTAATTTTGTGTAAATATATTATTAGAATAAAGTATCAACACTAAGTTTCTAAAGAGGATAAAGTGCTATAACTTTCTTCCTCTGCCTGTGGAATGCAGCTTAAGTCTATAAATGATAGATATCCATTATAAATTTAAAATCTCGTGCAGGAAAACTGGAAAGCATGTTAGGAATAAGAATTCTTCCCTACAAAGGGAAGCTGATTTCCTGACAAGACAGTTTTTCTCTACACAGAGAATCCAAGCCCAGTGATGCTTGGAGAACTCAATTAGAAATATTTTATTTAGAAAAAAAATATTATCACATTGATAATTTTTTGTTTACATTATCACTTGCCTCTTCACCGTGGAGAGAATTTCCTCTAGAAAAGCAAGTGTCACTAGCATTTCTTTACGTACCCAAACAGTAGGAAGCAATGTGGATATTATAAATAGTCAATTTGCTAAGGAAGTAAGCTGTCTGGATTTTAATTAATCCAAACTACTACAGCCATGTATGGGCACTCTGCTGCCAATTCTGTAGTTAACAAAATGTAAGAGACAGAGCGAGGAAACTAGAAAAGTCCAGAACTTGGGAACATCTCCCATGGGTGAGAGGAACGAGAATAAAGGAGGATTGGAGGGAATGTGTTCAGGTGACATAGCTGTATTATCTCCACATGGGAATCACCTTCTAGACCGCAAATGCAGTCACTGTGCGGCCAAATACTCCAGTGTCTCCCCAGCCCATGGACCTGCTAAGTGTGACCGTAGAACTTCAATGGCCATCAGAGCAGGTGGAGTCTTTGCTTAAGGGACACAGTAGACGGCTTCTCACCTACAGGTTATCTATTTAGTTCTGGAGGCCAGAAATTCAAGATCAAGGTGCCAGATAGAATATGTTCTGGAGAGGCTTTTATTTCTGGCACATAGACGGATGTCTTCTTGCTATATTCTCGTGTGGCTTTGGCATTGTAGGCATCTGCTTTTATATTCTTAATACTACATAATTAATGGATATGCTGATAAATATTGCCAAGGAAATGAGAATTGGGTGCCAGGGAAGTCCCTTGGCAAGATCAATCTAACTAACACTGATCCATTGCGAACTGCCCCTGGCATAATTCTTTCCTGCACTTCTAAAGCTTGGCAGGAGAATACGTAATAAAAAAAGAAAAAGAAATCTCACTCATGGGCAATATGACTTCAAACAGGATCTGGAAGTAGAGACAAAAGCCTTGTTTTTATCACCCCTGAGTTATAGATCTGCGAGAGTCGACTGCTTTGGATTTTGTGTCATAGGGAAAGAAGCAAACACACTGTGTAATTTTACTGATTCAGTCTTAATGCTTGGGAGCCAAAAGGGCAAAACAGCTGTGTGCTAGCATGGTCATCTGACCTCCTAGAAGGCTGTTCTTTGACACGCCCCACCATCACGCTACCACTGGTGAGCACACATCAGGTTAGGAGGGCTTTGTTAATTGGAGAGGCTTCTCCTGGGTTAGAGAGGATTCTTCACTATAAAATACACTTAGCTCTCTCTATTCATCATTCATTTTTGAAGCAATTATTGCTGAAAGCTCTTCTTTTACAGCATGAAGAATATTGACTTGGGAGAAGAGTGTGAAAGCCTTTACTAATCTACGACTCTCCCTGGACTTTTAATAGTATTCCAAATAGGGTTTAGAGCAAGGACTATGTGCAGGTGGAACCATACATTATCCTCCGCAGAGCCTCTAAAACTCCAGCTAAGCACTCCTCAGTTCTCTCTGGAAAAAGGAAAAGGAAGCCGTGTTCTCTCCTCTAAACAGCATTTCATGTCTTCTCTCTGAGCGGCGTTTCGTGTCTTGCTACTGCCTCCTAACTACAGAAGCAGCTGGGCAAGCCTGGTTTAGGGTATCCTGCTGTTTGGAGAAAGCCACAGTGTTGGAAGCAAAGAACTAAAGGCCATGCTGAACCCACTCTGCACGTTCTCAAGAGAGGATACCGGCCACTGATGAGAGGAGACACGTGACATATTCCTTTTCTGGGAGGAAGTAAGCTCTGGGTGTGCGTAGAGTTTTGACTATTCCCTGCTCTCTGATGCCCCGTGGAGGCTGGCATGACTCACCATCTTACACCTGTCAGAATGGCTAAAATCAAAAACACCAATGATAGCCTTTGCTGGAGAGGGTGTGGAGAAAGGGGTACACATCCATTACTGGTGGGAATGCAAACTTGTGCAACCACTCTGGAAAGCAGTGTGGCGGTTCCTCAGGAAATTCGGGATCAACCTACCCCTGGACCCAGCAATACCACTCTTGGGAGTATACCCAAGAGAGGCCCTATCATACAACAAAAGTATATGCTCAACTATGTTCATAGCAGCATTGTTTGTAATAACCAGAACCTGGAAACAACCTAGATGCCCTTCAATGGAAGAATGGATGAAGAAAGTATGGAATATATACATATTAGAGTATTACTCAGCAGTAAAAAACAAGGACTTCTTGAAGTTCGCGTACAAATGGATGGAAATAGAAAACACTATCCTGAGTGAGGTAAGCCAGACCCAAAAAGAGGAACATGGGATGTACTCACTCATATTTGGTTTCTAGCCATAAATAAAGGACAGTGAGCTTATAATTCGCGATCCTAGAGGAGCTAAATAAGAAGGTGAATCCAAAGACAAACATAGAGGCATCCTCCGGAATATTAACCTTCATCAGGCGATGAAAGGAGACAGAGACAGAGACCCAAATTGGAGCACCGGACAGAAATCTCAAGGTCCAAATCAGGAGCAGAAGGAGGGGGAGCACGAGCAAGGAACTCAGGACCGCGAGGGGTGCACCCACACACTGAGACAATGAGGATGTTCTTTCGGGAATTCACCAAGGCCAGCTGGCCTGGGTCTGAAAAAGCATGGGATAAAACCGGACTTGCTGAATATAGCGGACAATGAGGACTACTGAGAACTCAAGAACAAAGGCAAAGGGTTTTTGATCCTATTGCACGTACTGGCTTTGTGAGAGCCTAGGCAGTTTGGATGCTCAACTTACTAAACCTGGATGGAGGTGGGCGGTCCTTGGACTTCCCACAGGTCAGGGAACCCTGATTGCTCTTCAAGCTGATGAGGGAGAAGGACTTGATCGAGGGAGGGGGCGGGAAATGGGAGGCAGTGGGGGGGAGGAGGCAGAAACCCTTAATAAATAAATAAATTTAAAAAAAAGAAATTCGACATATTAAAATCCAGTTTTATATTGATGTGTTAC
This sequence comes from Microtus ochrogaster, assembly GCF_000317375.1. NCBI lineage: Eukaryota > Metazoa > Chordata > Mammalia > Rodentia > Cricetidae > Microtus > Microtus ochrogaster. The sequence continues at coordinate 3,747,017 of NC_022035.1, read as the reverse complement.
ATTTGCTCATATTTTTCAGTTTGATCCCAGTAGAATTTGTGACATTGCGTGGTACTGGTGACATCAAGTCCAGTTTGTGGGCAGAGTGCTAGTCATTTGCTCAGGATTAGGCCTTACAGCAATGCAATATCATGCTGACTTCTGACTCCTCGTCCTTTCTACTGTGCTGCGTCTTCTCGGTAACTTCTCATAGCTAAAGAGAGTGTTTTCTAGTTTCTAGGTTTTAGTGAGCAGAGCACTTCTCTGAATGAAGCTAACCAGATTGGAAATCTATAATTCTGTTCCTGTTTGTGCTATTTGACAGAATTCAGTAAGTTGTCTTTAGCTGCTCTATCTGTAAAACTGTACTCAATTCCAGAGAGGATCAAGTAATAGAATACCACGAGAATGTTCCCTTGCCTGACTCAGGACCCAAATTGTGTGGTTTCTGAAGTATGGCACCCAGAGCAGGAACAGCCCTCTGAAACCCTAATGGAAGGGCAAACTCTCAGCCCCATACCTTCATGTGCTGGATCGATAGCTAAAAGGGCAGAGCACAGCAGTGTGTCTTCACAAGGCCTCTAGTTAACATCAGTCAGGTGTGCATGTTGCCTTCATGACCTGCTTCACAGGTCGTCTACAGTCCTGGAACCAGGGAAATGGTGCCTGGGATGATCTACAGTCCTAGAACTGGGGAAATGGCGTCTAGGATGATGTCTGATGTGGACTCACAGTTCCCGCTGAATTCCACGCACTAAGAAGCAAATGTCAGAGGAGGAAAAAATGAGAATCTGGTTTCCCTGTTCATCCAGATAGAAAACCTACTTCTATACAATGGTTAAAGACAACTATAAACTTAAAGACATGGTTCCCATATTAGTGTAGTTAGTGATTATAGTTCGGTTATTAAATGCCTTTTTTCTTCTATTCTTAAAAGATTGATCTTTGAACTCCACAGGGAAAGCTACAGATCAAGACAGGGTCATCGTTCTTCTTTGGACAAGTGGAGTTGATTTCTAAGGTGTAGTTGGCTGGATGATGTAGCAATCAGAAGGTCACTGAGCTTCCCTCCTCTGGCTACCCACTTCCCTTTCACACGCCCTAGCAGCAGAATCATGAATGGAGATACTGAGAAAAGGGTTTGAAACTAAAACCTCAAACACATAGCTTCAGGACATATTCAATCCTCTTTATGAAGTAGCTTTGTAGATTTGAGGATTTTTGGTTGTTTAGAAAAGTTGCAAAACATCTTGCACCTTAGTCAATTTTATTTTCTAGTTATTTTCTTCTCTCTTATATAGTTCAATGTGCCAAATAGTTATAAGTTCTTTCATTCTTAATTATTAAAATAAAAATATGAATTGTTGTGCAGCAATGCATTGTTTCCTCTGTTATAAGATAGTCACTTCCTTCACTGGCAAGGCTTGCTGGAAATCTGCAGCTACATGTCTGAAAAGCAGCCAGGCTTGAATTCTATCTACTGTGAAGTTGCACTGCTGAGAACTTTGATGCTGAGCTGAACAGATTTGACGTTCTCATTAATCAAGGGTAGGCCAAGTGTCACAGTTATATCCATGACCATATGTGGGAGTAGATCCACTATGATTTTGCTTTGAAATGATGATCCCATTATGCTCCATTATAGCAGGGATGCTGCCAGTTTTAATATCTACAAATAAACAACCGCTGAACGTGTTACCTGAGAACCTGTGAGTTTGTTGTCTGACGATCTAAGCTGGGGACTGAAACTAAGCTAAGAAAAAGTAGAACAGGTCATATGCAAATGAACTTGTGTGTGTGTGTGTGTGTGTGTGTGTCCATGCGTGCGTGTGAGCGTGTGTGCATAAATGTGCATGCGCACAGCCATGGGTAACCATAACAAGGCTAGTACCACACTTGGAGTAGTGAAGAAGTGATTGTTATAATTTGAGAGAGAAAATTCAAATCCCAGATCTTCCATGTTAGTTCGTGACCAAGAACACCCTTCACCCACTGCCTGAGTGCTCAACAAAGCGCACCAGTCATTCCTCTCCCTCATCACTTGTTTTTTATCACGTGGTGCAGAGGAGAGTGTTCATGGCAATTTCCCCAGGCTTCTTTCAGTCCTTGCTCTTCAGTGATCCCATTTCTCTCCAGCAGATGCTCTGTAATGAGAGGAGGAAGGCAGAGGCTGGAACTTGACCTGCGCTGTTGACTGCCTTTCTTTCCTCTGCTAAGCGCTGGTATGGAGATGTGGAACTCTGCGGTAGCTGTAATTGAAGTCACAGTGGTTGTGGAGACCCAGTTTAGTGAGTATCATGAGGCCACGGAGTAGAGCATTTGATGAAACGGAACATCCACCCCTCTGCCAGCAGCGAATGTAGATTCTCTGACTTCCTGGCAGCAGCGCATGTGGCAGCTCTTTATGGACCACTTCTGTATCTAAACAGTCATTTCCTCAACACTGGGCTCAGAGTTCACGCCCATCTGTCCCAGTCAATACTATATATTCAAAATTAAATTTCATTCTGCTTAAAGTGGCTAGAATAGTTTCTAGTTTCTACAGGTAAACTAAACTTTAAGAAAAATAAATTTTAATGACAGGTACAGATTGAGCACCATTGATTCAAAATCAGAACTGCTTCAAAATATGAAGGGTTTTGAAATCTAACCTGATGCTTCAGATTGAAAGTGACATATCCGACCTCATGTGATGAGTCATAGCAGAACAAACAACACAACACAAACGCCTTCCAGCCCACTTAAGCTACAATGTGTTGCCAGTGTATGACTGGACTCTCCATGCAGAAACACCTCCCCAGGGTGCTAAGATAGCTCAGGTGCAGCCCAGGAGCAGCAGCAACTTCCTATGGGGCCAGGCGCTCTGGGCTTTACTCATTGCATTATCCTTGCCTGTTCTCTGCTCGATGTGATGATGTTGAAAAGCCCAAGGAAATATTGTCTACTTCCCCTACCCAGGAGGATAGCTATATGTTTTTCTTTGGGTTCACTTTCTTATTTAGCTTCTTTAGGATATCAAAATATAGACTCACTGACCTTTATTTGTAGCTAGAAACCAATTATGAGTGAGTACATCCCAT